>NW_024426230.1:5810647-5882139 GCF_017311325.1 Ursus maritimus
AAAAAAAAAAAAAAAAGGAAAAGAAAGAGGGACAAAAGAGCTATAGAAAAGATTTATAAAATTTAGCAAAATGACACTAGTGAGTTTTTACCTACCAATGTAAATGGATTAAACGCCCCAATCAAAAGAGATAGAATGGCTAAACGGATTTAAAATATAAGGTCCAACTGTATGCTATCTACAAATGTCTCACTTGGGATTTAAGGACACACACAGGCTGAAAGTGAAAGGATAGGAAAAAATATCCCATGCAAATGGTGACCAAAAGAAAGTATGGGTAACTATATTTATACCAGACAAATAGACTTTATCAAAAACTGCCAAAAAAAGAGAAAGATCACTACATAACTATAAAAAGATCAATTTAATAGGAATATTTAACCAGTATAAATATATATGCACCCTATATCACAGCACCCAAATATATGAAGCAAGCATTGACATAACTGAAGAGAGAAATAGATTGCCGCACAATAATAGTAAGATTTTAATACTTCCCTTTTAATAATGAGTAGAACAGGGGCGCCTGGGTGGCACAGCGGTTAAGCGTCTGCCTTCGGCTCAGGGCGTGATCCCGGCGTTCTGGGATCGAGCCCCACATCGGGCTCCTCCGCTATGAGCCTGCTTCTTCCTCTCCCACTCCCCCTGCTTGTGTTCCCTCTCTCGCTGGCTGTCTCTCTCTCTGTCAAATAAATAAATAAAATCTTTAAAAAAAAAAATAATGAGTAGAACGTTCATAGAGATAATCAATAAGGAAGCAGCAGATTTAAACAACACTACAGATTGCACGGACTTAACAGACATACAGATTATTCTACTACAGCAACAGAATATTCTTCTGAAGCACACATGGAACATTTTCCAGTATAGATCATATAAATCACAAAACAACTCTTAAACATTCTAAAAGATTCAAATTATACCAAGTATATTTTCCAAAAACAACTGAAGGAGATACAAAATTATTGGCAGAAGGAAAACTAGAAATTTCACAAATGTGGAAATTAAACAAAATCCCCTTGAACAAACAAAATAAATTCAAAGGGAAATCAGAAAATATCTCAAGGCAAACAAAAACAAAACAACATACCAAAACTTATGAGATACGACAAAAGCAGTACTAAGAGGGAGATTTATAGGGATAAGCTCCTATATTTTAAAAAAGGAAGATCTCAAACACACACACACACACACAAAACCTAAAAAAAATTGGCAGAAGGACGTAACAAAGATTAGAGAAGAAACAACAAAGTAGAAAAGAGAAAACAATAGAAAAAATTCCACAAGACTAAGAGCTGTGTTTTGAAAAAATCAACAAAATAGAGAAAATATTAGCTAGACTAAGAAAAAAGAGAGAAGATGGAAATAAAATCATAAATGAAAGAGAAGACATTACAAATGATGCCACAGAATAAAAAAGGATTATGAGACTACTGCTAACAATTACCCACCAACAAAGGATAACCCATAAAAAATGGATACATTCCTAGAAACATATAACCTACCAAGACAGAATCACAAAGAAATAGAAAATCTAAACACACCAATAATGAATAAAGAGACTGAAGCAGTGATCAAAAATCTTTCAACAAAGAAAACCCCAAAACCAGGGGGCTCCCATAGGTGAATTCTACCAAGCATTTAAAGAAGAATTAATACCAATCCTTCTAAAACATTTCCAAAAGGACTGAAGAGGATGGAACACTTCCAAACTCATTCTATGAGGCCAACATTACTTTGATATCAAAGTCAGGAAAACTACAGGCTATTATCTCTGAGGAATATAGATACAAAAATCTTCAACAAAATACTAGCAAGCCAAATTTAACAGCATATGAAAGGATCATATACCATGATCAAGTGAGATGTATCTGTGGGAGGCAAGGTCTTTCAATGTATGAAAATAAATCATCGTGATAGACCAAATTAATAGAATGAAGGATAGAAATCAAGTGATCATATCAATAGGCTGCCTGGGTGGCTCCGTCGGTCTGCTTTCAGCTCAGGTCATGATCCCAGGGTCCTGGAATGGAGCCCGCATTGGGCTCCCTGCTCTGCGGAGAAACTGCTTCTCCCTCTCCCTCTGCCTGCTGCTCTCCCTGCTTGTGTTCTCTGTCAAATAAATAAATTAATTAATTAATTAAATCTTTTTTAAAATTATCATGTCAATAGATACAGGAAAGAAAAATTGATGACACGTGGGCAAAAGATAGTTTCTTCAACAGTAGGATTGGGAAAACTGGATATCTTCTGGCAAAAGAATTGAATTAGACCCCTGTCTTATACCACACACAAAACAATCAACTCAAAGTATATTAAAGACTTAAATGTAAGACCCAAAATACAAAATCTCAGACAATACATAGGCTTAAGTCTGAATAACATCAGTGTTAAGAATGATTTCTGGATATGACGCTAAAAGCATAGGCGACAAAAGCATAGATAAGTAGGACTACGTCGAACTAAATCTGTACAGCAAAGGAAATAACAGAGTATTAAAGGCAACCTATGGAATGTGAGAAAATATTTGCAAACCTATGTCTGATAAAGAGTTAATATCCAAAAAATATAAGGAACTCCTATAATTCCATAGCAAACAAAACAAAACAAAACAAAAAACCCATATAATAAAAACATAACTTAAAGATGGGCAAAGGTCTTCAATAGACCTTACTCCAAAGAAGACATCTAAATGGCCAGTAGATATTTGGAAAGGTAGTCAAAATCACCAACCATACGTGAGATTGAAACCACAATGAAGTATCATCTCACATCTGTTAGGATGGATATTGTTTTTTAAAAAACACACACAAAGAAAATAACAAATCTTGATGAGGATGTAGAGAAATCAGAATTCTTACGCACTGTAAGTAAGAATGGAAAATAGTACAGTCACTATAGAGAACTGTATGAAAGTTACTCAAAAATTGAAAATAGAACTGCCATATGATCCAACAATTTCCCTTTTGTGTATTTATTCAAAAGAGTTGAAATCAGGCTCTCAAAGAGATATTGGCATTTCATGTTTATTGCAACATTATTTGCATTCGCCAAGAGAAGGAAACAATTGTCCATCAAGGAATAAAGAGATAAAAAGAAAGTGATATATACATACAATGGAATATTATTGAGCCATAAAAATGAAGACTGTTCTATCCTATGCTACACCATGGATGAACCTTGAGGCAATTATGCTAAGTGAAGTAAGGGAGTCATAGGATTAACACTGCAAAATCTCCCTCGTATTAGGTGTATAAATTATTCAAACTCTTAGAAGCAGAAAGTAGAATACTAGTTGCAAGGCACTGGGTTGGGGAGGGGGAAATGGGGGTTACTATTTGACAGATACAGAATTTTAGTCATGCACTTTGAGGAAGTTACAGAGACATGCTGTACAACATTGTGCTTAGAGTTAACAACACTGTACAGTACATTTAAAAATTGTTAACAGGGTAGATCTCATGTTATATGGGGTTTTTCTTTCAACCACAATAAATAAAAGAGCTAAACAGAAAAGTGTTGGTCATGATAAGTTGCTTTCTTTTTCAGTTTCCTTCTGTTCACTTGCAATACAGAACTTCAGGCTTAATGCCTTTGTAAATTTACAATTTGCTAAATTATTCAAATGTAGGACTAAAATGAGCTAGGTTCCAAGAAATAATAAACAGTAGATCCAAGATATTACATTTTTTAAAATTGGGCTCCTTCAACATATGCCTATTTCTATGCAAATACTGATAACATTATTTAACTGAACAAATGTCAGAAGGCCTCCCCCCCCCCAAATTTTTTTCTAATGCCTCAATATAATATCAAGAAAAAGAAAATTAAAATGAAATTAATATATTCAAACACTTGGTATATTTGGGGCACTGTGGTTTAATCTATCTATGTATCATACTTTTAATTCTCAAGTGCCTTACTCTTTTGGGTGCTTATCATTGAAAACATGAGCAATCATGTGAACTCTTCTGCAAGTTTTATGTAGGTTTTAAATAAAGGACTACCGAAAAGGCCTGCCCATTTTCTACTGAAAAATACGCATGTTTGGTATAAAGTTCCCCAAGGAAATGGAGCTGGTATGCCTTTTTACATTTCTCAGCATCTAAAAATGTGGGCAACGAACAAACATTCAATATGCTTGTAAAATCAAATATTAAGTGCTGCACTAGAATGAAATAGAGCAGGGAAGCAGGGAGCGAAGGGGGAGGAGGGAGGAAGAATCTGAAAAGAACAGGAAATGTAAATATACATTCAGTAAATTCGGATCAACATGTGAATCCCATATTTGCCCTGAAACTTAAGTAGTGTCCCTTTTTACCATGGCTGATCCAGAATTCAGTATCAGACATTTACCTCTTAAAAATTCTTAAGTATAGCTTTATTTAAAAAACCCTGAAGAGCATAATTCTGTAATAACTACAGAATCAAACATATGCTATAATAAGCCTTGTCATTAACCTTGTGTTAAAGGAATCAACACAGGGCTCCTGGGAGGCTCAGTCATTAAGCGTCTGCCTTCGGCTCAGGGCGTGATCCCGGCTTTCTGGGATCAAGCCCCACATCAGGCTCCTCCACTATGAGCCTGCTTCTTCCTCTCCCACTCCCCCTCTTTGTGTTCCCTCTCTCGCTGGCTGTCTCTATCTCTGTCGAATAAATAAATAAAATCTTTAAAAAAAGAAAGAAAGAAAAGAAAAAGTTTTTCAGGGGCGCCTGGGTGGCACAGCGGTTAAGCGTCTGCCTTCGGCTCAGGGCGTGATCCCGGCGTTATGGGATCGAGCCCCACGTCAGGCTCCTCCGCTATGAGCCTGTTTCTTCCTCTCCCACTCCCCCTGCTTGTGTTCCCTCTCTCGCTGGCTGTCTCTCTCTCTCTGTCAAATAAATAAATAAAATCTTTTAAAAAAATAAAAATAAAAAAATAAAGGAATCAATCATTTTGATAGTTCTTTCCTAATGTCTCAAAAATAAAATGAATGCTTCTTCCATTTAAATGCCAAAGACAACGACTAACTTAAGACTCAAGTCAACAATAGTGAAACAGTAAATATACGCGTGTGTGTTTATACACAAAAACGTGAATGTTCGGTATACATATACATATGTATATGAGCATATTGGTAATAATGCAGCTTCAAAGCTATATTTCAGGCAGTAATAGTGATGATTTCATTTTCAAATAATGTATTTCTCTCTGTATTTTCCACTTACTTTCCCCAAATTCATTATCCGGTATATGATGTTAATCCATACTGAAAATGTACAATTCTTAACTTCCTAATAATCTAGTAATACTCTCTGGATGGAATGTGATCCTTAACTTATCATTATCATAGACAAATCAGGGTGATTATATGACTTACACTGACATCTGTCAGCAAGAATTGTGGTTAAGATCAGGAATGCTATGTTGTCATGTATATGCTATGTAAGTGAGAATCCTAAATTATACGTTGCATCTGTGTTTTAGCAAATGCATTTGAAACTCTGTCATCAAATACATTTCTAATTATTCCTTAAGACTTAACTCAAATAGCGGCCCCCATGTGAAGCTTTATCCGACTCTCTTAGCTGGCTCTGCCATTGTGCTTCTCTCATACTTCACATAATTCTGCATCTCTCTCTCCTCTCATTAGATAGGACCCTCTAGAGCCATCTCTGTATAATAGTCTTCTTTGAATTTCTGGTATTTAGCATAGTATTTGGCATATGGTCATTTCTGAATAATGCTTTTTGAGTAAATTTAGTGGCTATACCTCCAGTATGCTAATATTGAAATATTTTACATGAATGTCAGACAAAAGATGGAGAATCAGCCCCAGAGATAAGTTTCTAGTGCACTCATATTTGGGGAGGAAGACTGTTAAGACATCGTGCTGTGTTTATAGGAAAGTAGTTGAAATACCATCTATAATAGTCCAAGGGATTTTAGGTATTAACAGAAAAGGGCACGAATTGACTTTATACTTAGTTATCTGACAGTCACAGGGTGGCAAGGTACAAATTCTACCTTTTGGTCCTGAACTAGGTATCTAGTCACCCTTAACTCTTTTTGATAATGTAACACAGAACGGTAGTCTTATAAATACTCTAACTTGTGTAATGACTAGACAAAATTATGTAAGTATTCACCATTCATTGCTTAAATATTTCCCTGAAAAGTGTCAAAGCCAAACAGAAACCATTATCAGGAGCCCGGCTGCCCTGCTCCTTCAATTTCTAGAGCAGCACTCATGTCAAGGTAGCTGCCCCTACAGAAATTCATGGCCTTTATTTATTTTTTAAAGTTGATCAAAATCTTTACAATAGTAGTAAGAGCCAAGACATAGTTAATACATACATCACTCCTCCCCTAGCGCTGCAAGATTTTTATTTCCCTCACAACGCTTCAATCATTTCAGTGTGTCATCGTCAACCACCAGAAGTTCATGAAAATGCAAAGGATTAAATCAGTTGGCTCTAAATCATAATGTGATATGGCCTTGTCAATCTTTTCAAAGAAATTTATTATTCTTTGGGATTTTTTCAGCAGATTCTTCAGAGTCTCCAAAAGGATTAATGGTGACTTGCAGTGCACAAGCTTGCAAGAAGGCAGAAAATACAGAACTAGGCTGATAATTGGGCTTAATATCAGAGTACTCTATTCCAGGCAGTAAACATCTTACCGCAGCCTCTAAGGCTTTCTCCACTTTTGACTGAGCCACAGGGAACAGCATATCATGTACTCATTGCTAAACCGCTCTNNNNTCTCAATGTCTCTTTCACTTTCAAATACCTTTGAAGTCCTACAGCACTCCATGTTTTGCAAACCAGTGCTGCGTTCACTTTCAAAAATGATTTGGTGGGGATGAAGCCTAAATATTTAGTATGACTCCAGGCTGATTCCTTTATGCCAAACATAACTCAGTATTAAAGATTGAAGAATAGGGGCACCTGGGTGGCTCAGTCGTTAAATGTCTGCCTTCGGCTCAGGGCGTGATCCTGGCGTTCTGGGATGGAGCCCCACATCCCTCCACTGGGAGCCTGCTTCTTCCTCTCCCACTCCTCCTGCTTGTGTTCCCTCTCTCGCTGGCTCTCTCTCTCTCTTTCAAATAAATAAATAAATAAATAAATAAATAAATAAATAAATAAATAAATAAAGGTTGAAGAATATATAGACTCAGCGTACACTATGGCTTAAATAGGTACTGATTTTATTAATGTGCTTTTTATGCATGAATGCAGAATTTTTAAAGAATTTTTTGAAAGGAGTATATCCTGTTTTCAGGTGCATTTCAGACTGTGCTTCACCTACATTAAGCCACTTATATTAAACTGTCAAGACCCTGTCTATAATAGTAAAATCTCCCACTTTCTATTATACTAGGAAGGCTTATATTTACATGGTAAAGTGTTCAGGAGTCTGGAAATTTTATGTTAAAAATAGAATTAGGGGAAATTTATGTTTTAATTCATTTTGTAGTGCTATTTAGTTTTTGAAAATGTCTCCTTTATCTTTCCTCAAAGCTTACAATTTTCTTATATTTCTATTATACCTCTGAGTTTATTTTACACATTATGGGCTGAATAAATGTGCTATATTGTAGCATGAACAATGATTCTTGAAGAAAGAAGAGTTTCTGGTGCAGATTATGTGCAGGATTATTAACAAATTTTACCAATATTCTTTTTTTTTAAGATTTTATTTTTTTATTTGAGACAGAGAGAGAGGAGGGAGGGGCAGAGGGAGAGGGAGAAGCAGACTCCCTGCTGAGCAGGGAGCCAGGGAGGGACTCGAGCCCAGGACCCTGGGATCATGACCTGAGCCAAAGGCAGATGCTTAACAGACTGAGCCAAACAGGCACCCCAAAATATTACCAATATTCTATAAAAATAAATATGGAATCTTCATCCATACCTAAAAGGTATAAATGATTAAAACTGCTATAATATAGTTAATATAATAACATAAATAATGTAACATCTTCTGAGATAATATAAACACTTTCTGAGAAGTATTTCTCAGAAGATCCATGAGTGATTATGGTGTTTAAGTGGTATATAACTGTAGGGGCATCAGATGGTTTAGTAGATTAATCCTCTTGATTTTGGCTCAGGTCATGATCTCAGGGTCCTGAGATCAAGCCCCACATGGGGCTCTGTGCTGAGCATGTTTCTCTGTCTACCTTTCCCTCTGCCCCTTCCCACTCTCTTCCTCTCTCTTTCAAAAAAAACAAAAAAGTGTTACATAACTATGGAGTAAATTCCCATGCAACTTTTAATTTATAGGCATATAAATATAGTTATTCACTTTTATACTAAAAGATAAATATACTTACTAATCATTTGCAAGTATTCCATACATGGTGTGTCACTGTGCAGGTGTGTGTATTGACGCTTGGTTTTAGATGTTTGTATTTACTTCTATATGGAAATGTATATACATGTGAGATTCATATTTTGAATTTGCATATTTATTCCTTTTCCTGCATCAAGATTTTATTATTAAATCATCTTTCAATTCAACCACCAGTAGTTTAACTGGCTCACAAACTTTTAATATCAGAAGTTGACAGGTTCATTAGTCATGTTGCTGGGTTAACACAAACTACAATCCTAAACCTGTCATAATAATCATATATACAGTAGACATTTGTTGTTCACTGCTAAAGGAGTAAAACTGGGATTTGCTATCATTCTTCAAAGTAAAACTGAAGGAATTAAATAAACTAATTTTAAAACAATTTTGCTTTTTTGGAATGTAAAGAAATGCAGAAGATCATTATTATTAACAATAAAGAAAACTGATGTATAAATTGACATGAAAATAAGTTAATACGTATTTAATAAGTACCAACATTTTTTACTATTCTGTGGATAACTCTTAAAATTTACAGTCTGGTTGAGTCACCAACTATTTAATGTAAAATTATTGGAGAATTATTGTTTGGCCATAATTTTCCACTATAAAAATGGGAGTTCAAAATATGAATTGATGAATAATATAGACTGGAATTTTCAAAGCAGTATTCAACAACCATGGGGAATCTAATGCTCTCAGCCTTAAAGAATAAGTGATCTCTGGTCCACTGAGAAACTATGAAGATGGGAGGGACAGCTTGAACAAAAATACAAGGACACTAAGAAAAATGATGTATGAGGGGCGCCTGGTGGCTCAGTCGTTAAGCGTCTGCCTTCGGCTCAGGGTGTGATCCCGCCATTCTGGGATCGAGCCCCGCATCAGGCTCCTCTGCTGGGAGCCTGCTTCTTCCTCTCCCACTCCCCCTGCTTGTGTTCCCTCTCTCGCTCGCTGTCTCTCTCTGTCAAATAAATAAATAAAATCTTTCAAAAAAAATGATGTATGTAAGAATCAATGAGAAGACTGATATATTAATAGAGAAATATAAAAATTTATGAATAATTCACGGACTCGAGGTTCTGAGACCATACAAGATGGTGCAGGAAAAATCTCAAGTAAAATCTTACAAAATATTTTCTATTTTATTGTAAATCAGACCAAGGGGAAATTAATGTTTCTTAATAATGAAAACAATTTAAGAATACCAGAAATATGAACTAGGACCTGTGAATATCTTTCACTTTATACTTCAATACAATACACACACACACACAATTGAATAGCATACTGTATGTTTTGGGACAGTAATTAAATTATATGTATTAAGAAAAATAAAAAATATAATAAGAAGTAAAACAGCAAATAGACATTTTAAACAGCTAAACCTTAGATAAAGAACCAGCCAAGTCTGCTTTATCTTCTAACTTCACTTTTCAGGTTAGGCGTTACACTTTGAGTGCAACTTATTTGTCATTTCTCCTTTAGTGAATCACTGAACATAGTACATTCCCAATAGGTACTAGTTGAAGAGATAAATCAATTGGATGCTGTTTTCTTAATGATAACATGTCCAAACACATTGACAATCTTCAGCTCTTTTAAGAGTGTTTGTTACAGATTAGAGTAGTTATAATCATGAGGCCCAAAATATTTTGAAAAAGATATCTTGGTTTTTGCTTTTCTGAACCAACTGTTAATTTCTCCAAGAATTAAGATTGTCTGTTGGACACAGAACTGGCTAGGCAATTCTTTTTGACGATTACTCCTCTGAAGAGCTGATACGTAAATGTAAATAAGTTTATACAATACACACATTATAATCAAAAACTTATCAAAGTATATAATTATTTAATAATCTATTTTCCATGTTGAGTATGAGAAACTTCAAAAAAAGAAATTAGTGTCACTTGCTTTTGTTATTTTTTGAAAAAATGATCAGGTAAATAAAGGAAAAAAATTAGAAGTGATAATATTTTTTCTAATGTTCAAGTGATCCATTATGATTTTCCTATAAGAAAATGAACTTTAAAATACACTCATAATGCACTGAATTAAAAGTCAAATTAGACATTTTTGGTTTTGTTGTTTCTCCTAACCTAACATAGAATCGAATCGGCATATTGGACTTGCATGAATCAGAGTTCTGACTCAATATCAAACTTCAGTAATAATTTCAAGAATACAGCCTATCCATAGACATTGACAAAGCAGTAAAAAGACACATCAAAGAGAACGTTCCAAGTCCCAGCTTCCAGCATCAGATATACATCTTCGTGAAATCCTTAACACAATGGGAGCATTTGCATCATAAACTGTCTTCATTCTATACCCCCAGAAATTTATAAAGCTTAAACATTCTCCATATAACTATGTATCACAGATTCTAGATTCTATTTACTAGTTACACTTCTAAAAGCATTCAGAGATAAAGTCTCTTGTTTCTATAAACTATCATTCATCTATTTATTTACCAAGAAGTCCAGTTCACAAGAAAAACTGCCATGTCACCTACCTTCTTTTCTTTCTCTTGAGGCATCCCCGCCCCCCCCCCCAGGAAAGGAAGAGAAAATATATCCTTCTAACTATTTTATCTCCTCCCTTTATGCATATTAAAAGTTTACCTGCTTTATAAGAATTTATAAATTCAATACAAAAAAAATGAATAATCCAGTTAGAAATGGGCAGAAGACATAAATAGATATTTTTCCAAAGAAGATATACCGACAGCCAACAGACACATTAAAAGATTCTCACATCACTGATCATCCGGGAAATACAAATCAAAATTACAATAAGATATTGTCTCTCACCTGTCAGAATGGCTAAAATCAACAACACAAGAAACAATAGGGATTGGCAAGGATGTAGAAAAAGGGAAACGCTCTTGCACTTTTGGTAGGAATGCAAACTGGTACAACCACTCTAGAAAACAGTATGGAGGATCCTCAAAAAGTTAAAAATAGAACTACCCTATGATCCAGCAATTGCACTACTAGGTATTTACCTAAAGAATACAAAAATACAAATTCAAAGGGATACATGCACCCCGATGTTTATAGCAGCATTATATACAATAGCCAAATTATGGAAACAGCCTGTGTCCATCGACTGATGAGTGGATAAAGAAGATGTGGTATATATACACAATGGAATATTACTCAGCCATAAAAAGAATGAAATCTTGCTGTTTACAAGGACATGGATAGAGCTACAGTATATTATGCTAAGTGAAATAAATCAGAGAAAGACAAATACCATATGATTTCACTCACATGTGGAATTTAAGAAACAAAATGATGAACATGGGGATAAAAGAGGGCATCAAACTATAAAATGGACTCTAAACTACAGAGAACAAATTGAGGGCTGGTAGAGGGGAGGTGGGTGGGAGATGGAGTAAATGGGTGATGGGTATTAAGGAGGGCATTTGTTGGGAGGAACACCGGGTATTATATGTAAGTGATGAATCACTAAATTCTACTCCGGAAACCAATATTACACTGTCTGTTAACTAACTGGAATTTAAATTAAAACTTGAAACAGTAAATAAATAAAGGGGCACTTGGGTGGCTCAGTTGGTTAAGTGTCTGCCTTCCACTCAGGTCATGATCCTAGGGTCCTGGGATGGAGCCCCGTGTCGGGCTCTCTGCTCAGCAAGAAGCTTGCTTCTCCTCCTTCTGCTTGCCTCTCTGCCTACTTGTGCTCTCTCTCTCTCTCTAATAAATAAAATCTTAAGGGGGAAAAAGCTACAATAAATGAATGAATGAATGAATGAATGAATGAATGAATACTGTTTGACTATTCCATTCCTTTCAATGAAATATCTGCTAGTAGACCTATATTAGCTCCTTTGCATGTAATATCCACTGTTTTTAATTTGTCTCCCAATTAAAATTTTTCATTATTACTCATCATGGGTATATTGGTTGTAATGTGACAGTCTAGTTTTCTTCATTTTTTTCTTGTGACTGGGGTTTATTAGCCTTCTTAGAACAGGGGTATAATTTTAATCTAATTTGGAAAATTTTCAGCCATTATTTCCTTATTTTTCCATCACTTCCTCTCTTTTCTCTTCATTTGGAATTCCAATTCCACATGTATTAGGTTGCTTGGAGTTGTCCCTCAGCTGACCAACCTTCATTTTTTTTTAAATCTTTTTCTTTTGATGTTTCATTTTGGGTAGTGTCTATTACTCTGTCTTCAAATTCACTAACAGTTTCTTCTTCCCTCTCCAATCTGCTGTTACACATCCACTGTATCTTTCATCTCAGCTTTTGACATTTTCATCTCAAGAGGTTCATCTAACTGTGGTGTGTGTGTGTGTGTGTGTGTGTGTGTAAAACACTATAACACAATAAACCACTTTATATAAGAAACACTATATATATATAGAAACACTATATATATGTATATATATATATGTGTATATATATATATATACACATATACATATACACACTACTTTGTTACTTTCTATCTTATCACTCTACTTAACTTTTAAAACATAGGGAATAGAGTCATAATGAAAGTGTTAATACCCTTGTTTGCTAATTCTAACATCTGTTTCACTGGGTTAATTTTTGATTGATTGATTTTCCTCCTCCAATCCTTTTGGGTGCTTCTTTCTCCCAAGCTTAGTAGTTCCTTACATATGTACTGATTAGTACTGGTTAAATATTTGAGGAGGACACTGCAGCTCTCTGCACTCTGTGGTTTTCTGTCTCTGCTGCTCTCTCCTGTCTGGTGCTTTTCCCTGAGAACTCTCGCTGCATTTGGTCTCCAGTCTCTACAGTTCATGTCCTCACTTCAGGGAGTCAGCCAGTTCCTGTGTGTATCCCCCTCCCTGTGCCACAGCCTGGAAATTTTCTCAAGGTAATAACGTGAAGAAGTTTTAGAGACCATATCATTTGTTTCCAGTCTCTCAGAAATAATTGTCATTCACTCTTTATGTTCAGTGCCTTGAAAATCACTCTTTCATATATTTTGTCCTTTTTTTATTATTAGGGTGTATCTAGTTCCTGTTACTCCATCTTGGCCAGAAGCAGAGCCATCACTAGGCAATTCTTTAATTAATAGATTATATACAAGCAGGAAAAATCTTTCACTATATTATGAAGTAGAAAAGTCAGAAAACATATGATTACATATGGATAGAAAAAGATTAAGATAAGAAAGGAAATATGCCACAATACAGTAATAGTAGTATTTAAATAACAGATTTGTAGTAATGTTTTTTCATTTTTCCCCCACTTTCCAAATTTTCTCTGAGCATCATGGATGACTGGTTCTTTAAGTATACAGTGAGATTGTCTTTTGAGTGAAGTAATTGGATTTGGCTAACAGAATGCTCTAAAATTTCAACTTCTGTAGAAGAGTGCTTTGTTTAGAAAATATGGTGCTGGGGCGCCTGGGTGGCACAGCGGTTAAGCGTCTGCCTTCGGCTCAGGGCGTGATCCCAGCGTTATGGGATCGAGCCCCACATCAGGCTCTTCCGCTATGAGCCTGCTTCTTCCTCTCCCACTCCCCCTGCTTGTGTTCCCTCTCTCACTGGCTGTCTCTATCTCTGTCAAATAAATAAATAAAATCTTTAAAAAAAAAAAAAAAGAAAAGAAAATATGGTGCTAATGTAGCAAAACCTCTGTAACAGTTGTCTTAGTAACCGTGGAGTAAATCCCTCCTCCAGTAATCAAGTAAATTAGTATCCCCAGCCTTGGCCATTTTGGCTTCTATAGCCCTACACACATCTCTAAATATGCCCTTTGCTATTTGTTTTATCATACAAATTGAAAAAAGATGTAAATGGCTATTTCTCTTTTTTTAAAGTCACCTTAAGAAAAAAAGAAAAAAAAACTGCTCATGGACATAACTTAAATGGATGTTAGCTCCAATTAACCTCACAAACTGATATCTCTTCTCATTTTTACACTTACCCCTCATTAGTCTACAGGAATGAAAATACTCACCTTTGGACAACATGTTTTGTGTTCACAATATCATCAGTGATAAAAGAGGGTAAAAATAATGTCTAACTTTTCATCTATTTTGTAAGTGATTCATTTATTTACTTACTCAGCAGATATTTATTTAGAGTCTACCATGTTTAAGGTCCTCTGTTTGGCATTAGGTATATAGCATGCTGAATAAATCATACGTACATCTCGCCCCCATTAAAAAGAAATCCTGGCCCCAAAGTGCTTCTGATCCAGTTGGAGAATACAAAAATGCACGTTTCAAGTTATTTATCTAATTATTCACAAGGATACTTCTATCACCTTACTCTTACAGGGCTTTGTTCTATAGTCCTACTGATGGAGCCATCTGCATTCACTTGTTTTTGCTTCCTGGCATATCATGGCCAGAATTCAGATTTTTCCATATTGAGCGTTGTTAGCTCATGCAGTAGTTAAAACCAGGTCTGAGCTGAAAACTTTCACAAATCTGCCTTAATACTGCTTCTTGGACTCATTAAAAGTTCAGAGTTCCTGTGACTTCCTGACTCCAATAAGCATATACACGCCTCTGTGCTTTGGGACATTCCAGCAATATCTGGTTAGTCATTTCTGCAATTCCCATTTGTATTTTCCCAGCATCTCTGGCATTTTAGAACAATGAGATCTTTCACACAAATTGTCTAGAAATGGATTTAAAATTTAAAATTCAAGTAGTCAGGCTTTGCTTACTTTATCCATTATTATGGTACAGTTTTATAATGTATTTATTTCCTTGCTTCTTAAATGGAGAATATATACAAGGTTTTCCTTGATTACTCATCCATTTGTTCTTCCTTCAAGCAGTCATATACTGAGATTCTACTATGTGCCTGAATCTTTGGAGAACAATGTTAGATAGATTTAAAGATATAATACATTAATTGTCTTTGATTGTACAACTCATAGCTGAGGAGATGATTAAGAGACAGGTGTGTCAATAGTGGTTTTCTTTTTTAACCAGGCTTTAATTATAAATATGAGGCCCAGATGAGGGGAAAAAAAAAAAAGAAACCACAACGGGAATGTTTACCTTAGGACTAGATAATAATTTGTAATATAAAGTACATGATAAAGAAAAAGACAAAATACAGAAAACAAAACTCAAAAATGGCTTTGGGCCAGGACATTAAGAACCGGATGCCAAGACAAAGAGATTAGTTTTTTTTTTTCCTGTACAGAATTGGGTTTTATTGGCATGTTACAAGATCATATTTGTGTCTAGAAATATAACTGTGAAGATGGTTCAATCAATTATTATCTCAATGGAATTATATATTTTTTCTTAACTTAATAAAAAAAGGTAAATAAATTATCAAATCCACCCGTAAATATTACTTCTTTAGAAACATACATTGCCTACGTTCTATATGGTTCTTGTTTACCAGGCACCAATATGAGAATTCTTAAGTAGCGCCTTGCAGAGTTTCCAAAAATCACTAACGCAATCCAGAAAATGCATGTCTTTTTTGATTTTCCTAAGTCTCAGGTAGGTGGTAATCTCACATTATCTCACAGGAAAAAAAAATACTCAGAGTGTTTATGAATTCGCCATATGGTATTTAAAACCTCAAGTCAAAGTAGTGTTAGAAATTATATAGACAGAATCAGAGCATGCTGGTTAATGTTGTTCTCCATTCAGGGACCACGGAGATTACTTTGTGTGCCAAAAACTGAAGCCAAAGCATCTTAATATTTGACTTTTACTCTATTTTTTTAATCAACTGCACAAACCAAGAATTACATTAAGAGCCTGGAGGGTTTTTTTCCCTCACATAAAAGTTACACATAGAAACATAATTTTTCCAAATCTACCCCATACAAGAATGCTTCCGACTAATTTATGTAGCACTATGTCTGTTCATCTGCCTAATTATCTTCACTGATTATTTGCAGGTGTCAGTGAATGAGAAGCCAGGGAATGGGTCCATTGGTTTATAATAAATATTGAAATGACTTGTAAAATAGATTGTGAATGACCCACATAATGGAAAAAAGGAAAATATAAATATTTGTATAATTCTTATCAAAATGCCCCTACAGAACAAAGATTATAAATGTGAGAACTATAGAACTTGTACTGATTATTGGTTAAAAGAAATCTGTGATGGAAGATGGTCTGAGATTATGGAGACTCACATTCTTCCCTCATGAACAGAAAATAAATTTACATTATGTCATGTGAAATTATTGAACAGCTGCTTGGAGAGAGAGCAAACAAGAACAACAGCCTGCCAAGGGGATGCAGCGCCGAAAGGAGATCAGATGCATAGAGTAAATAGAAATGGCATTCAGGAAAGGTGATAAGCAATCAAGTAAAGACCAAAGTGAGATGCTCTGACCTTATATTTCGCATCCGTGCCAAATTAGCATAGCTGTGCAGTG
Source organism: Ursus maritimus (assembly GCF_017311325.1). Classification (NCBI taxonomy): domain Eukaryota; kingdom Metazoa; phylum Chordata; class Mammalia; order Carnivora; family Ursidae; genus Ursus; species Ursus maritimus. The sequence continues at coordinate 5,827,355 of NW_024426230.1, forward strand.
TACTAGAAAATTAAGTGGAAAAAAAGGACAAAGTAAGTGTAAAATCAAAGCAGAAGTTGCACATTTTTGGAATATCTGAAATAATTACGCTCTATTTCATATCCAGAGGGCTACACTGTGGGCAGCTTATCTTTTCATGAGGAGCCTCAGGTTCAAAAGAAAATACTATGAGCTTGACCTATACTAATTAAACAGAAGCAGTGTGCTCTCTCTGGGTCGTGGCCTAGATGAGTCTGAGTGGTCTCGGGGTAAAGAGGTGACTTAAAGAGAGGAACAGAGATCCTTAGCTTCATTCATTATGCTAGCCTCATTTTCTTTGCTGCTCAGCCACAGTTCATTAACTCAGCAAGTTTTCTTTCCACATATTGTGAGAGGCAGTGTACCCGGTTCAACATATACGGACTCACAATGGGCCAGATAGCCTCCAGGAAAGAAACAGTGAGGTCAATCAGTCCTTTGTGCTCCATTCCTCCACCAGGATGCTAATCATTTCTTGACTATGTAAATGAATTTGCTGGATGCCCTAAAGCTTCCTGAAGTAAGTTATTTGAGCAGAGGTAATTGATTCCAAGAGAGAGAAAGTGCAAGTCATTCAATTTGTCTTTTATTCTTAACATTAAATCAAAGCTATTCAGATAGATGAAAGAAAATCAAAGTCCTGTTTTATGCAAGTAGTGGACACCAAGTTCAAATCTGATCACAGACTCTCCAATGTTGTAAGAGAACCAATGGCTATCTTTCTAACACAGAGATCCCATAGCAGACTGCCACCTGTCCTTTTGCAGCTGGCTCCTATGAAAAAAATCCATAATGAGTATAATCAGTCCTATTTCCCAGCATCCTAACATACAACAGAATCTGCAATAGGCCGCCTACCAGGACAGCATAAACTTATTTTCTGTGGCTTATTCTTTTTCCTTGTAAGAGAGAGATCAACTAATCACAGTCAGTTTTTCTCAGCAGGAATCATAGGAATGATTTACACTTGGAAAGAAAAAGAGACTAACATTCTAGAGCCAAATTTGCTAGGGGTCCACATTCTGGGGTCTCACTCGGCAAATACATCCTCCAACAGCATCTGGCTCCACATAAGTTTCTTTTTTCTTCACATTACTAGTGCTTCTGCATGTGACTTTCGAGTAAGTTCAAAAGTAAAAAGAAATAAAGGCAGATCCACATGCTATCTCTGTACTTCAAAATCATTTATGTTGTAAATAGAGTCAGAGAAACTTAAATTGTCAAGACTAGAAAATACTGTAAAATTGAATACTGTTTGTTTTCCTATTCCTTTTCCAAGAATGTGACACCTCTCTTCAAATTCATGTCTCTCATTAACTAGACAAGAAGATTTCTCCTTTCTTTTCTTTCTCCCTAAAATTTTAGGAAGACAGGCTGGACATGTCTTTCACAAGGTCTAAAATGCTCAACATTCCCTTCAACCAGGTATGACCCTGCCATGGACCTCCGCTCTGGGAAATGGTGCTAGGTCATCCTCTATGCATGGGTCACCACTGAATGGATCACCAGGGCTCTAACTGCCCATTGCGAGTTGCCTGTGGAAAGGTTGCCTTCAGTCCACTGATGACAATGAGTTGAGCTAATTAGACAATATCTCTCTTGGACTTTGACTAGAGAATACAGAGATAAGTGGGCAATTGGTAGTGGGAGAATAAATCAAGAATAAAGTAAAAGAATGGTTTGTGAAAAAGCAATCAAAAGGTTTAGAGAGATCAAGAGAGAGAAGGAAAGAGCATTTCCTGGAAATGCCCTCTATCTCCTTCCTGTTCTATTCTACACAAGTAATAACAGTTACAATAAACTCTCTTTTTTCATAACATAACTTATATAATTCTCTTTTCTTTCATGATCAAAATCACTTAACACAGAAAACCTCTTAGCGGTTCCTATAAATCAGGAAATTGAAAATAATGATACTCTTTTGGCATAGTTCTGCTCACACATTACTCTGATTCTATTTCCACAGGTCCTCAAAGTATGGTTTCTCAAACAGTCACATCAGCATTACTTGGAAATGTATTAAAACTGAAAATTCTTAAGACCAATTCCACACCCACTCAATCAATTAAATAATAAATTCTGTGAATGGGGTCCCAAAATCTGTCTTTAGAAAACCCTCCAAAGGGGCGCCTGGATGGCTCAGTTGGTTAAGTGCCTGCCTTTCAGCTCAAATCATGATTCTGGGGTCCTGGGATGGAGACCCGTGTCAGGCTCCCTGCTCAGTGGGGAGTCTGTTTCTCCCTCTCCCTCTTCCTCTGCCCCCCACTCCCACTTGTTCTCTCTCTCTAATAAATAAATAAAATTCTTTTAAAAAGAAAAAGAAAACTCTCCAAAGATGGCCAACTAAAATTTAGCAGCAATAGCACTGGGACATTGAAATGATTGGACTAGAATTTCCCTAAGTTCTATTCTAGGTTTCAAAATAGTATATAGACTGAATTACATAATGTTAAATGTATCAAAAACTGGTTCAGTCAGTTGAAAATTTACTGAACAATACTTAGTGCAAGGCAGTGGATTAGAGTCAAGAAATCATGAAAATGAATGAGATAATATTCAGTCAGATGGAGAAATACATTCAAGAAATGGCTACAATACAATGATATAACTGAAAATAGAGGTATGTACAAAGTTTTAGTACACATAGAAGAAGTCGCTATAGATGTCAAGGAGATGGAATCTGAACAGGGAAAAAGCAATTTCTATGCACGTAGGAAATTTTTATACAATACATCACTTGGCAGCTAATAATATTTTTCCAGTAAATTATGGGATAATCTAGAGAGGCATTTCTCTTTATCATGACACACGATTGCAGAACTAATGTGGTATGTCCTTCCATTTTGAGCCAACGACTTTGTGCTTCAAATCAGAAGGGTTTGAAATAATATTAACATCTAGAAGATTACACCAATAGCTTTCTAAAGAATCAGTATGCATTTAGAGTCCCCAACCTATCTTACAAGACATTCTGTAGGCACTACCTTCAAATATATCCAAGAATCTAATCATGTCTTACTATTTCAATTGCTACCACCCTGGTTCTAGTCACCATTATCCCTTACCCAAAACTTGTCTCCCTGCTTCCAGACTTGCCCTTCTTTAGTCTATTTTCAGCACAACAGCAAATGGGATATTGTTGGACTATAAATCAGATTATGCTATTTTTCTCTCAAAACCCACCAAACATTCTCTACCTCAGAGTCGAAGCTAGCTGGCATCTTTACAATGGCCCACGTGAACAGAGTCCTGTTTCCCACTGACCTCTTCTACTAATTGTCGTTCTGTTCACTCTGTGCATACTGGACTCCTTACTTCCTCAACATGTTAGTTATTCTCCCATCTCAGGGAGGGTCCTGTTCCCCCTACCTGTAATGTTTTTCATGGATATCTATGGAGCTCACTCTCTTATGACCTTTAGAAGTTTTCTCTAATAAGACTTTCTAAAACAACAACAACAAAACAACTTTCTCAGATAGGACTTCCTAAGCAATCTAAAATCTCAACTTGCCCCAATATTTATGGTCCCCCTTCTCTATTTTTCTTCTTACCATTTACCAACATCTGACATAATGTATCTGTTGCTTATTTATTTTGAGTTGGTCTGAGTTCCCACATGACAATGTAAACTCAATGAAAGCAAGAATATTTGACCCTTCCCTCTTCCTTCACTGTTATATCTTAGAACAGTGTCTAGCTATTGAAGACGAAAATATTTGTTAATGAATCATTCGTATTAAAAGACGTCTATGCCTTTGTCTCCCAAGATACATTCCTTGATGTACTTTTCCGTATACCCTACCCCAGGCTCACACAAAAAAGATTTTTTAAAAATGTATACTTTATCTTTTCTTAAGGATTCATAACTTGCATTAATGAACGAACGATAGTAAGAATAAAACTTTTAAGAATAAAACCGTTTTCCCAAATTTATTCGATTATGGACCATTTTTTTCCTTTCTATTTTACAGTTTTTAAAATTTTAGTTTTTAAAATTTTCCTGTCATGCAACTATCACAAGTCACTTTTAGAACATTTCATTACCCCAATAAGATCCTTCCTGTTAATTTGCAGCTAATCCTCATTATCCCCTCACCATCACCACTCCCAGGGAAAACATGAGCCAACATTCTGTCTCTATGGATTTGTTTTTTCTAAACACTTCTTTTAATCTTTCAACTGCAAATGTTTACCCGTTGAATATCTCCCCAATTTCTTCATTCCCGGTCCCTGATAAACACCATACTACTTTTTGCTTCTACAAATATGGCTTTTATAGATTCTACTTATGAAATGTTATCATTCAGCATCTCATCTGACTTCCCTCACTTGGCATAAGGCCTTCAAGATCTATCTATGTTGTAGTAAATGGCACAGTTTCCTTCTTTCTCATGGCTGAATAATATTCCATTGTGTATTGCATATATGTGCACCTGTGTGTGTGTTTGTGTGTGTGTGTGTCACAACTTTATTCATTAATCCATTGGCGGACAGGTTTCCACATCTTGTTTCCAATCCTTGACTATTGTGAATATTCTGCAATAAACAAGAGAGTGAAAGCATATTTTCAATATGCTGTTTTCAATTTCTTTGATTATATATCCAGAAGTGGGATTGCTGGAACATATGGTACTTCAATTTTTAATTTTTTGAGGAAGCCCCAAGCTGTTTTCAATACCGGCTGAACCAATTTACTTCCCACCAACAGTGCATAAGGATTCACTTTTCTCTGCATCCTCACCAATCCTTGTTATCTCTTGTCTTCTTAATGAGTGCCATTCTAACAGGTGTGAGGTGACATTGCGTTTTGATTTGCATTTCTCTGGTTAGTGATAATTGAGCATCTTTTCATGGTAATATTTTATAATCCTATGTATTTATGTGGTATCAATTGAAATGTTTTCTTTTTCATTTCTGATTTTTAGTCCTTTTTTTAGTCTAGCTATAGATTTTTTAATTTTATTTATCTTTTTAAAAAAACAGCACTTTGCTTCATTGATCTTTTCCACTGTTTTCCTGGTCTTGATTTCATTTAGTTGAACTCATCATTTTTACATCCCTTCTTCTGCTACTTTTAGACTTAGTTTGTTCTTTTTCTCATCCCCTGTAGTATACAGTTGGGATATTTGTTTGAGATGTTTCTTTTTTCTTATTGTATATGTTAATCACTATAAATTTCCTCCTAAGAAATTTGTAGCATCCCATAGGTTTTGTTGGGTTGTTTAAAATAAGGAAATACTATTTGATGCCATCTTTGACATATTTAGCCAGTGTTAGTAGCCAAAGATGAAAATAGAAATGCTTGATCCGGGGCGCCTGGGTGGCACAGCGGTTAAGCGTCTGCCTTCGGCTCAGGGCGTGATCCCGGCATTATGGGATCGAGCCCCACATCAGGCTCCTCTGCTATGAGCCTGCTTCTTCCTCTCCCACTCCCCTTGCTTGTGTTCCCTCTCTCGCTGGCTGTCTCTATCTCTGTCAAATAAATAAATAAAATCTTTAAAAAAAAATGCTTGATCCATCTTCATCAAAGACATTCACTGGTTTGGTGTAACATTAAATAAAAAAGAAATTGGGGAAAAAAGCGTTTTCTTGTATGTTTAAAAATAAATGGTGTCCAACAACACACAGAACACTGCATCAAAAACTAATGATGTACTGTATGTTGGCTAATTGAACATAATATTAAAAATAAATAAATAGTGTCTTATTTTGTTGACCTTTCCTCATTTTATCAAACTGTCTCCATTATTGAAGGTGGTGCTATGATCTGTTTATTGAGCATTATCTGCTGATAAGCCTTTTATCAGTTTCTTCAGCTTTCTCTTCTTTCTACGTAGCTCTGATTTTAGAGACTTCGCTTTCTGTGATCCACTGATCCTCAGATGAGGAGAACAACACATGTAATTATTTTTTTTATTCAATTTTCATCCCAATAAGTGTCCAACAAAAAGATGACTTTTAAAATGTCTGTCAGTTTTCACTCTCTTATAACCTCATAATTTCTTTTACAACCTTTACATGAGAATAACAACAATGGACTAAAGGCACTGGCTTTAGTGTCAAACTGCCTAGATTTGAAATCTGGATTTGACACTTAACAAATGTAACCCTGGACAAGTTAACTAATTCCCTGTGCCTTAGTTTCCTCATCTACCAAATTAGGTGGTAATAATATCTACCACATTAAACTGCTGTAGAATCAAAAAATTAAATCAATGGAAAAATCATTAGAGTAATACCTGCATATGATACAAATATGTCAAAACTAGCTGCTATCATGATCTTTTGTGCATCATGCAGGGCAAGTCACAATAATCAAAAGCTGATTAGCAATTCTAGACACAAGGCCCTACCCCAAAGAAGAAAAATGACATACTGATTAAAAACTTGGGCCCTGAAATCCAACAAAACTAAATTAGGATCCTGTCTTTATCCACTTACCCTGTTTGTGATCTTGGCAAATATCGGGGTCTTCATCTGCTAACTGAGGCTAGAAAAAAGTAATAATAAGTATGATAGTTTCTATTTTATAACAATTGGGTGCAGATAGTATAAGTAAATGTAGCAACTATTATTAATACTATCATCCACTCTATTAGACCTATTTTAAGGTTGTTTGGGAGATTAAATGAGCTAGTGTATATGAAATAATTTTGCAAACTCCAAAATGTTGTATTAACTCTAAGAAACCATGTTCCTAGAGACAATTATACAGAACAGGTCACATGGAAGAGATGTTTGCTGTATTTCACTGAATCTATGATGTCATCAAACATGAGACTACCATATACCATAAGGTTATTAATATACTTCATAGATTACAAGGTAAGAAAAATGAGACCATTAAATTATGACATTTACTTCTCTGAAGAATTTTGTTTTCGTTACATGTTATGTTTTGGGGTTATTATTTATACAGAGATGCTTTTATTACTCTTGTTGTCATGACCTTTAGCAATATTCAATAATTGTGTGGACAGCTAGCCTCCTTTATCTTTCTGATCTCAGGGAGAACATTTTCATTACTTCACTCCTGGTTGTAAGTTTACTATAGAATTTTTATAAAAAGGCCTTTCATGTTAAGTTCTCTTTTATTCCTATTATGCAGGGTTCTTTGTCATTATGAACTGTTAATGAATAGCATATCAAATACTTTTCCTGAATCCACTGAAATGATGATACAGTTTCACTATTGTTAATGTGATAAATTACATTGATGAATCTTGAAATGTTAAATCAACTTTAGTTAACATTTTTCATATCAAAAGTCAGATTTTATATCATTCTTTTTAATACTGACATTGGTTTTTATGCTTTTACTCAATTATTTTATTGATCAGGTCTTTCAGGAATGTATCAATTTTATAAACATTTATATTTTATCTTTAATTTCATTCTTTTGGGTGTGATGGGGATTTAATCTGCTGTTCATTTTCTAAATTCTAGAAATTGATAGATTACTGATTTTCAGGCCATCTACTTTCCTAATATACGAATTTAAATTATGGGTTTTTACCTAAGAATTTTTACCGACGCACAAATTTTCTAAGTTTTTATTTAAATTCCACTTAGTTAACAATGTAGTATGAGTTTCAATATGAGTACAACATAACGATTCAATAATTCCATACAACACCTGGTGCTCATCAAAGTGCAATCTTTAATGCCCATCACCTATTTCACTCATCCCCCCACCTACCTCCCCTCTGATAACCATCAGCTTGTTCTCTATAGTTAAGGGTGTGTTTCTTGGTTTGCCTCTCTCTTTTTCTTTCCTATGCTCATTTATTTTGTTTCTTAAATTCCGTATATGAGTGAAATCATGGCATTCACCTTTCTCTGACTTATTTCACTTAGCATAATACTCTTTAGCTCCATCCATGTCATTACAAATGGTAAGGCTTCATTCCTTTTTTATGGATGAGTAATATTCCATTTTGGTGGGAATGCAAACTGGCACAGCCACTCTGGAAAAGAGTATATATATTCTTCAAAAAGATAAATATAGAACTAACCTACAATTCAGCAATTGCTCTGCTTGGTATTTATCCAAAGGATACGAAAATATTAATTCAAAGGGATACTTGTACCCCAAAGTTTTATAGCAGCTTTATATACAATAGCCAACCTGGAAACAGACCAGGGTCCATCAACTGATGAATGGATAAAGAAGATGTGGTATATATATATACAATAGAATACTATTCAGCCTACATGCAAATTTTATATGTAGTATTTTAATAATAATTTTCTTCAAAATATTTGCTACTTTCTATTTTTTATTTATTCTTTGTAACACTAGCTGCCTACGATAGAAAGGTGCTAGGTAAATTACCAACCATGTAAGGATAGTCTCATTAAAATTTAGTTACTAATTTCGAACAATTCCAACATAATGAGAATGCTTGCTCTCAAATTTCCATGCTTTGAAATGTTGAGACTTGTGTTATTAAACTATTCTTATAAATGTTCCAAGTGTATTTGGTAAAATATGTTTTTCAAATTTGAAATTTTGGGATATACTTCATGACTCAAGTTATGGTCCATTGTATAAATGTTTCACATTTACTTAAAAATGCTATGTAATCTGACATTGTTGGACTAATTATTCCATATATATATATATATATATATATATATATATATATATATATATATATATAAATTAATTTTGCTACTTAGTTCAAACATTTTCATTGTTACTGATTTTTGTGTTACATGTTTCTGAAAGAGAGAAGTCTCGAATCTCTTTATAATTGGCATATATTTCCTTACATATATCCACACAAACTTAAATTTGTTACATATTCCTACTGAAATGATCCTTTTATCTTCAGGAAGTTTCTTTCTTCATTGCTGGTACTGTTTTTTTGCCTTGGTATCTACTTTGTCATTGTAATTGTTTCAGCTTTCTTTGATTAGTATTTACATAATGCTTTTTCATTACTTTTATTTTCACTTGTTCTGTATCTTTATGCTTTAAATGTGTTTTGGCAAATAGCATGCAGTTGTTTCTTCTTTTTTTTAATGGTTTGATAAGCTTCATCTTTACTTGAAGTATTTGATCAACTTACACTTAAGCAAATATACATCTTAGTCTTTACTTTCTATTTATCCTAATTGATGTTTGGGTATAAAAACAGAGTAACACTTTAACTCACCTATCCCCCTCAACTTGTATGCTGTTACATTATATTTTAATTTCCTATATATTTTATACAGCACTGGACAATACTATCCTTATACAGTAGATATGCCTTTGATTTTAGCACATATTTACCCTTTTAATTAAAAGTCATTGTTTTCTGGGGCTCCTGGGTGGTGCAATTAATTGAACCTCCTACTCTTGGTTTCCACTGGGTAGTGGTCTTGGGGTCGTGGGATCAAGGCCCCAGCAGGACCTGAGCTCAGAGCTGAGCCTGCTTGGGACTCTCTCTCTTTCCTCCTTGGCCCCTCCCTGCCAAGCCCCCTCTCTCTCTAGAATAAATAAATAAATATTTTTTTTAAAGTCATTGTTTTCTGCATCTTTAAATGTCTTTTCATAAGGAATCACTTTTCTTCTCCGTGAAAGTAATATCTCCTAACATTTCTATTAATGTAAGTTAATGGTAATTAAATCTCTCCTATTTTAATGTCCTAAAATATATTTATTTTACCTTGAAACAATAGTCTTTGAAGAACATTTTTCTTGGACATAGATTTTAGGTTTCCACTCCTTTCCATTCAAGACTTGAAAATACCATGACATTGTCTTACAGGTCCCATTGTTTCAGATGAAAATCAGCATTAATGCAGTGTTTGATCCTTTGAAAATAATTTGCCTTTCTTTCCCTCTGGCTGCCTTAAATATATGCCTTGGGGCACCTAGGTGGCTCAGTTGGTTAACCGTGGACTCTTGGTTTTGGGTCAGGTCATGATCTCAGGAACATGAGATGAATCCCCACCTGGGGCTCTTCACTCAGCTCAGCATGGAGTCTGCCTCAGATTCTCAGCCTCCCTCTGCCACTCCCCCTCTCATGTGCACTCTCTCTCTCTAATATAAATTACTTAATTAAAATCTTTAAATAAATACACGCCTTTATCTTTAGCAGTTTTCTACTTTTTCTTTTTCCGTGGGGGGGTTGTTTTTTAAGGTGATTAGGGCTCTTCAAGCTGATGTTCCTCACCAATTTTGAAAGATTTTCAACTGATACCTTGCTTCTGCTTTTTTTCTCTCTACTTTTTTCTGGGACACCAATTACATGGATGTTAGATCTTCTCACAAGATCGTTTGCATCTTTTAATGTGTCTTTTTTATGTTCTATCCTTTATTCTCTCCATACTTTATTCTGGAAAAGTTCTTCTAATTTACATTTAAGTTTATTATTTTTCCCTTTAGCTATACCTAACTTATGATTGAATGCATTCACTGAGTACTCTATTTCAATAAGTATTTTTCAGTTCTAATATTTCATTTTATACTTTTTTACATTTTCTAATTCTCTGACAATATTCTCAATCTTATCTTCTCTTCAATTGAACATATTAAGCATAGTTTTTTAAAATCTGTTTTTCTGGGTCCTCTCTGAGTCTATTTCTATTACCCATCGTTCTTCTTGGGATCCCCACATTGATTGTCACTTCCTTAGTTAAGCCAGTGAGTTTTCATTAAATGGGAGACTGCATTTGAAAAACTGTGGAAATAATCAAGGCCTAAAAATACAATATTTTCCTCCAGAGAGAGAAATTACATTTGCCTTTAAAGGCAACCAGACAATAGCAATGGAGGGTACTTTCACCCAATTATATAGATTAAGACGTTCTGAAATAGGGCTTCTCTCTCTGTGACAGCAAGCGATTGCTGATTTGCCTTCACTCCTAGGATTTTGCCTTTTAGAATCCTCACTGAGAGTATGTTGGTTTAACTAAACTATCCCTTTTTGGTGTGACCAGGACTCCATTTTTTTTTTTCTTCCTATCCCATTGATCCTTTGAGGTTCAGGGTAGCTCTACTCCACTCTCTAGTCTCTTAGTTACATATTTGGGAATCTGGCAGATTCTTCCAAGGGAGAAGCTACCCCAAAAGGCAGACTGATTACTATGGATTTCCTTTTTCTTTTGAAATTTATTGGCTTGTAAGCACCCAGATGTCATCAAGCTATAGTCTATTTTTAGTTATCATTATCAAGAATATTGGATCACGTTTCCTAATCTTTCATTGATGCAAGTGAAAATTGTACATTACTTTTATATCCAAATAAGTTGATGTTGTGTTTCCACACAAAAATGTTTGGGCTTTTTGGTTTTTTGCTTTTCTATTTTTGTGGTAGGAAGAGCATTGATGATGCAGTATTTCTTAAGAGTATTCCACTCCTGTTTCTGTGTTTTTTCCTTTCAAGATGCTGACACTCATCCTATAAGTTTTGATCTGACACTTTCTCATTTTAATAACATGAGATTTTTTTCCCGTTGAAATTTAAGTCTTTGGAGGTTAAGCGGTTTCCATTCAAAATGTGCACAAAGTTTTATAAATCAATGTGTGACACATTAATGACTGACTGATATCATGCATGAATTAGACACCAACTTCTAGTGGCTTTGAAATTTCCTTCATTTACTCAGAGGGATTTGGTAATTTTACCTACCTACAATTCATACAATATAAGCAATTGTATCAATTCAGTTAAAGTGATAAGCAAATAAATAGCTCTAACTAAATTTGCACGTGGACAAAGGCAGTAATATCATGATTGCTGTCTGAACAAAAGTGATTAAAAAGAACTCTGATGTTAGATAAGTAAATTGTGAAAAGAATCTGTGAAATACAGTACTTTTCATGGTATAGACTGTGGAAATCAGCCTATCATTCATTTAATCATTTAATATTAAACACATTTTAATAGAATGCCTGTTCTGGACTAGGGAGAAACATATAGCCAGTGGGGACGTAGGAAATAGCAGCTCCCTCTAAGCACAGTTTTTGAATATTGTTTCTTTTTTTTAAATAAAAAGTACTATATTGACATTACTGTTAGGTTTACAAGGCACAATTCTGTTCAACATTTTACTAGAATACTCACCATGTCGAGAAATATGTTTAGATAAAACATTTAGGGAAAAAAAGTGTTAATAGAAAATAGCTTTCAATTAAGCTGGTAGTTATGTTTTACAGTGATTTGAGTTTTAGGAAATCACACTAAATAACAGTGAGGAGGAATAAGTTGGAAACTTGTTATGCTGTTAATCTCAAAAAGAGGTGACACTTTGGCCCAGTTTTGGTTTCCTCTGCATGGCTGTAACATAACAAAGCCGAAAGGACTGTCCCTGTTTCTGCTCTACTCTGGCTAATCCTCTTATGTTACCCTTTGGGCACTGAATAAATTACAGCTAATCTACAAACAACAGGAGGATTTATGCAATTTCAGCTTTTAAAAGCAAGGAGAGAAAAATTTTCTAGGGGAATGACAAGTAAGGAATAATGAACACCATCCTACCATGGCTGTATTTTTAAAGAAAGGTGAAACTATATGTTCAATCTTGAGCAAATATATTTGTGGGGGGGAACCCACAGAGGTATACAGTTTACTTTAGTCACTGGTAAGTGTATTCTACTCTGTTCTTTGAAATGTTGAAGGAAGAAAATCCTTTGCAGGGAACTGACTTAATTGGATTGATACAGATACCACTGTAGAGGTGGGTATTAGAAATCTTCCTGAGATGGCAAAGATATATCCACATCAAAAAAGGAACACTAGTCACATCAAATTTGACAAGTGGTATAGAAACTTTTCCAGCCCAGAGAAGAAAGCAAGTGTCCACCCCTGCTGAAATTTTATAACACTCTGGATACCTCCCCAATCCACCTACCTTTGGCTCAAGGATTACTCCACTAGCCCTCAGAATTCAGTCATAAGATCAAAGACAAATACTCTCCTAGAATTCTAGGATATAGGGATTGTTGATATTTTGGAAAATAATTCTTTTCACATTTGTTAGTCTACTTCTATCTCCTCTAAATTGCCTCTCTCTATTTTTTGCCCACTTTCTAATGAGAGATTTGGCTTTTAATTGCTTGTTGATGCATTAGATCTCTTTAAAGTCTGAGGATGTTAAACAGATGCCTGACATGTAGTTGCAGATAATTTCCTTCATTTACTTTTAGATTTTTAATAATGCTTATGTTTTTGCTCATAATCTTATGAATTTCCATTTTTTATATATCCACAGCTATTAATAACATTCTGCACAATTTCTGCCTTTGGTGTCTTATAAAAATGTTTTCTTACCCCTGAGTTTATATAAATATTCATCTATCTTTTCTAGAGAGATAGATATTAACCTCAATTTTTCCAAAATGTTTTCTCAACACTATTATTTATATCTAACCTTTAAATCTATTTGAAATTGCTTTTGAATAAAATGCGATAAGCTTCTAATTTATTTTTTAAGGGTAGATAATTATCAGACAATTCTCTCATCTATGATTTACAGTATAACCATTATGATATGATAAATTTTGATTTTGTCTCAGTGTTCTGTTTTATTTTACTGGCTCATTCAAGCTTTAGAAAACAAATTTAATATTTAATAATATTGGACTTTCCTGTTGCTTTTTTAACTACTGGATTAAGATATAATTGATACACATTAAATTGCACATATTTAAACTGTACAATTTGATAAGTTTAAAATATATAAGCATCCGTTAAGTCATCTCCAGGATAATAATTAGCATGTCCCTCATCCCCAAAAATTTCCTCATGCCTCTTTGTAATTTTCTTGTCTTTCCATCCCGCCCAGTTTCCACACCACCTTTAGGCAACCATTGATCTGTGTTCTCTTCTGTCACTATAGATAGCTTTAGATTTTTATGTAAAAGCAGTCATTCAGAATGTAATATTTGAGGAAGGTGTCTGGCTCTTTTTACTTACCATAATTATTTTTAGATTCATATATATTGTTACATGTATCAATAGCTTTTTTTTTATTTTGCTACATAGTAAATTATTGTTATTTTTATACTACAATGTGTCTATACATTCACCTGTTGGTGGATATTTGAGTTGTTTCCAGTTTTTGGCTATTAGAAATAATACTGCTTTGATATCTGTGTACAAGTACTTGTACAAATGTATGCTTTAATTTTCTTGAGTACATACCTATATGAGAAAATGTCTGGATTGTTTGTTTGATATATGTTGAACCCTCCCCAGAAACTGCTAAATTATTTCCAAAGTGGCTTTACCATTTTACATTCCTACCATCAGCGTATATCTTTGTAGACAATCTATTCAAATCTTTTGCTCAATTATTTTCTTGAGTTGTTTGCTTTCTTATTTAAATTTTTGGAGGTTTTTTTTTTTTCTATATTTTCTGGATACAAGTACTTTGATATATTATTTGTAAATAGTTTTCCCCAGCTGTGATTCGTTTGCACACTCTCCTAACATTGTTTTACACAGAGTGAATATTTTTGGTTTTAATGAAGTCTGAAAAATATTTGACTGCCTTAAGATTAGCAATTTGTTCCCGTATGTTGTCTTCTTGGCGTTTTATCATTTTACATTTAGTTCCGTGGTAGGTTTTTGATTACTTTTTTAGTATAAATTGTGTATTATAGGTCAAGGTTTATTATTTCATATATGGACACCCAATTATTCTAGCATCATTTGCTGAAAAAGACTAACCTTTCTCCATTGAACTGCCTTGGCACATGTCAAAAATCTATTAAAAATATGTATGGATCTATTTTTGGACAATCTGTATTGTTCTATTGATAAATTTGTCTATCTATGTCAATGCCGCACTGACTTAATTACTAAAGCTTTATAAATAAGTCTTTAAATCAGATAGTATAAGTCCTTCAACTTTATTCTTACTTGTCCAAACTATTTTTGGCTATTCTAGGTCCTTTGCATCTTCACATAAATTTTATAATTAACTTGTCAATTACTATCAAAAAAAAATCCTCCTGTGATTTTGATTGGGATTGGATTGAATTCATAGATCAATTTAAGTAAGATCTTAATAAAATTGCATCTTCTGATGCATTACATACCTCTTACCATTTATGTAGGACTTCAACTTCTCTTACATTATTTTGCAGTTTTTACTGTGCAGATCTTGAATATCTTTCCTTGAACTTATCCCAAAGTATTTCATATTTCTGATGCTGTTGTAAATAGTTTCTTTTCTATTCTTGAATACTTGTTCCTAGTATATGGAGATAAAACAGATTTTTCTATCTCGATTATCTTGAAATATTGCTAAAGTTATTTATTCTGGTAGCTTTTTATAGATTCCATAGATTCATTTATATATAAATGATCATGTATTTTGCAAGTAGAAACATTTCTGCCTTTCAAATCTGAATGAAATTTATTTATTTTTCTTACCTGATTACACTGGCTAGAACCTTCCGTTCAATGCTGAATAGAAGTGAATAAAGCAATTATCCTCTTATTGCTGAATTTAGGTGAAAAATATTTAGTATTTTGGCATTCAGTAGAACATCGGCTGTAGAATTTTTTTGGAGATGCCTTTGTTCAGATTGAGGAAAAGCCATTTTATTTTAAGTTTGCTGAGAGACATTACTGAGAATAGATACGGGGTTTTTTTCAGGTACTTTTTTGGGCACCTATTGAAATGATTATATGGGTTTTTTTGTTTGTTTATTCAGTCCATTTATATGGTGAATTACATGACAACAACTGTAATTTTGTCTATTCGTATCCGCAGTTTTATAAATTGCTTTATTTATTTGATGCTCTGTTATTAGGTACATATCCATTTGGATTCTCATGCCTTCTTAAAGAAATCTGGCCACTTTATTATTATGCCTGGAAACATTTTTACTCATAAATCTAAATTGTTTGATAATAATAAAGCTACTCCAATTTTCTTTTGATTAGTATTAGGATAGAATGTACTTTTTTCTCTTATTTTAGTTTATATCTGTCTTTATATATCAGCAGTATATTGTCTCTTTTTTTGTCAGAACAATCTTACATTTTATTTTGTTTGTGTTTTTTAGTGCATATTTTAGGTTTAATAGTATTCATTTTTAACATAATAATGTACTTGGCAAATAATATTTTTCACCCCATATAAATAAGAACCATATAATAGTGTACTCCCATTTCTCCAACCCATATTATGTGCTATTGTTGTCACACAGTTTATTTCCACATACATTAAACATTACACACTACATTGTTTTTTGCTTGAAGGATTCATTTTTATAAGGTTAATATTTAAGAAAAAGTATTTTATGCTCACTCATATATTCACAACTTCTGGTATTCTGTGTTTCTTTGCATGAAGATAGAACACACAATTACCATATGATCTAACAATTCTGCCCCTACATATATCTCCCTGAAAACTGAAAACAGGTATTCAAGCAAACACTTGTACATGGATGTTCATAATAGCATCATTCAAAATAGCCAAAAGTTGAAACAATCTAAATGTCTCTCAACTAATGAATGGATAAACAAAATGTGGTATGCCCACAGGATGTAATATTGTCTAGTTATAAAAAGAAATGCAGTACTGTATGTGCTATAACATTGATGAACACTAAAAACATCATGCTAATTAAAAGAAGTCAAACAAGAAAGTCTACATATTATATGATTAGTTTATACGATATATCCAGAATAGGAAAACCCATAGAGATAGAAAGCAGGTTGTTGTTTGCACGGGTTGGAAAGGATGAGAGAGTAGGAAGTGACTCCTTAATGTGTGAGAGTTTACTTTTGGGGTAATAAAATTTCCTGGAACTAGACGATGATTATGGTTACATGTCATAGTAAATGTAATTAACAACAGTGAATTGTACATTTTTAAATGGTTAAAATAGTGAACTTTATGTTATATGTATTTTACTATGATACCAAAAAAAGCTTGATATCCTGATTATATTCTTACTACCATTTTCTCATTCTTCCAAGAATATTTTGGAATAGAAATTAAACTATGTTATAGAATTTTTCTCCATCTTTCCAACCATGGACCATGTAATTTCAGAGAATTTATAAGGATAAAGGATGACTTGGTGGTCTCTTGGCTATCTGCCTAATTTTACAAATGAAGGCAAAGCCATAGAGACATCAAGAAACATATACATGACAAAATAAGGTTAAGAATTCAAGACTCTTGACCCTCAGATTAAGACTATTTTCACTATTATAGAATCCTGCTTCATACCAGCAAATATGCATATATAAAAATAGGTAGAAAAGATAAAATTAACACATATACTATTAAATTCATAAAGGTTTTTCTAGAGGTAGGCTAAAATGTAGTCTTTGAGCCTTCTGGAATTCAAATAAAAGAAACTTAAGATGGAAAGTATTTTTAAAATGAAAATATATGTATGTGTGTATATATACTGACATTTAATAGTATATTAACTTTTATTATGTGTTATATATATTTATATATAAATGTGCCAGGTGGAACTATTAATAACAATGAGACTTGAAATATGTTTCCTCTCATGGATTCCCCAATAAAATATCTTACATAATATATAGAACATAATCCATCATTCCCATGCTTTTTGATATTTTTCATAGCATGTTCTTTAATTCATCATCCTTATGATGTGGTGTTTTATAGCATTTTTTGTAACATATAGGCTGAAAGCATAAATCTAAGTAGCTTTCAAGTTTTAGCAACTATTACACATTTAATGAGGTAATTTGAAGAAAACAAATTTTAGCACCTCGAATTTTAGCACCCAAAGAAAATATTCATCAAAGTTTTACTGCATTTTTTTCAGTTTTTTATGCATAGGATATTAATGTAGTTATAATTACATGCTACAAAAAATGTATATCCCAATTCCCAGTGTTTTCTTTTTTCACATAATATACTAATATTCCAAGCATCTTACACATAGGCATAGTATCCTTTCATTTTGTTTTGTTTTGTTTTGTTTCGTTTTAGCAGGTTTCATGCCCAGCATGGAGCCCAGTATGGGGCTTGAACTCATGACCCTGAAACCAAGACCTGAGCTGAGATCAAGAGTCAGATGCTTAACCGACTGAGCTACTCATATGCCCCTGGGCATAGTATCCTTAAACAATTTTTGGTGATGGCATTATAGTCTATGTAATGAATTTGTACTGTTACATAATCAGCTTCTCATTGCTGGACATGTAGTGATAGATTGCTTCTAAACTATTCAGTATTATACATAATACTGAAATGATAACTCAGTGGCTTTTTCTTTTAAGAATTATTTCCCTAGGATAGAATATTGTCAAAATGTATGAACTTTTTTTAGGTTCTTGATATATATATGGTCAAATTTGTTATCTAAAAGATATTCTAATTTATAGCCCCAACAGTAATACTTGCTATGTCCCATCTCTCCACATTCTCTATAATATCCAATATTAATTTTATTTAAGCATCTAACTTGGTAGGTAAAATGATGAATGCATTTCTTTGGATACTATTGAGGCTGAGCTTTTTTTTGTTCAATTTAATGATTATTTTTTCTTTTATATTTTTTCTTTTAACTTCTTTTATCTATTATCTTTAGAGTCATCCCTTAACTGTATTATCAATACATGTAACAACACGATTTACTGGTTAATAGCTATTCAAATTTTGGGGCACCTGGGTGGCTCAACCGTTAAGCGTCTGCCTTCGGCTTAGGTCATGATCCCAGGGTCCTGGGATCAAGCCCCGCATCGGGCTCCTTGCTTGGTGGGAAGCCTGCTTCTCCCTCTCCCACTCCCCTTGCTTGTGTTCCCTCTCTTGCTGTCTCTCTCTGTCAAATAAATAAATAAAATCTTTAAAAAAATAGCTTTCAAATTTTGATATATAGTTCAACTTATATACAGAAATCCTCATTCATACAGCAATAGGCACATTGAATAAGTGAGAGTATAAGGTGCAATAAGAAAGCAATTTAAATCCCCACCTTGTTTACTAATGCATCTATTCAAAACCATTTTGTAAGGTGAACTGTTGCCTGCCGTTTGGGTGAAATTGTAGACAGGTGCCGTTAATAAATCTGGCCATTCCTGGTTAATGAAAAGTCCTTCTGTGACTTTTAGTGATAAAAACGACCTCACAAAGATAATTAAGATTTGTGACTCCACATAATAACCAAAACCTGAATTTTTTCACTGAATGTTAAAACTTCTCAACAAAGCTAAAAGGGAACCTACAGAATAGGAGAAGATATTTGCAAATGTCTTATCAGATAAAGGGCTAGTATCCAAAACATATAAAGAACTTATCAAACTCAACACCCCCCCACCAAAAAAAAAAAATCCAGTCAAAAAATGGGTAGAAGACATGAACAGACCTTTCTCCAAAGAAGACATTCAGATGGCCAACAGATACATGAAAATATGCTCCCCATCACTCAGCATCAGGGAAATACAAATCAAAATCACAATGAGCTACCACCTCACACAGGTCAGAATGGCTAAAATTAACAACTCAGAAAACAATAGATAGTGGCGAGGATGCAGAAAAAGGGGAATGCTCTTACACTGTTGGTGGGAATGCAAACTGGTACAGCCACTCTGGAAAGCAGTATGGGGGTTCCTCAAAAAGTTAAAAAAAAAAGAAAGCTTCCCTATGATCCAGCAATTGCATTACCAGGTATTTATCCAAAGGATGCAAACATAGTGATTATAAGGGGCACATACACCCCAATGTTTATAGCAGCAACATCTGCAATAGCCAAAATATGGAAGGAGCCCAGATGTCCACTGACAGATGAATGGATAGAGAAGATGTGATTTTATATATATATTGTATTATATATATATATGTGATTTTATATATCTATTACATATATGTACATATTAGTATTTGCTAAGTGAAATAAGTCAGTCAGAGGAAGACAAATACCATATGATTTCACTCATACGTGGAATTTAAAAAACAGAGCAGATGAATATAGGGGAAGGGAAAGGAAAATAAAACAAGATGAAAACAGAGAGGGAGGCAAACCATAAGAGACTCTTAACTCTAGGAAACAACCTGAGGGCTGCTGGAGGGGAGGTGGGTGAGAGGAATGGGTAATTGGGTGATGGGCATTAAGGAGGGCACTTGATGTAATAAGCACTGATGAATCACTAAATTCTACCTTTAAAATAATACAATAAGTTAAAACTTCTCTGTTCCAACTATAACCTGCTCCAGGTAGGAAGCTTGCAGAAGAAAAAAAATGTACAGATTGTTTTTTTCTCCATTAGGGTTGGAGTTGAGGTATGCATTACAGAGAGTGGTAATTTAGCAGCATATGTAAGAGCACTGACTTGAGCCCTATCACCTTGGAAGGAATCTCAGATTTGACATTTACCAAATCTGTGAGCCTGATAAGTAATTGCTATTATTAAATGTTTTCTCGGTCAAGTAAATTAATACATATACAGCACTTAGAAGAACTCGTGGAATATAATAAGGGTTACCTATAGAATATTTGTTGCCTAGCATTTGCCCCAATAGTCATCACCTCGCTTACTAGTAAGCCATGATATTTACCCACTCTAGGGTTGGGGTGAGTTATTGTTAGGTAGGAGGGAGAGAAGAATTAGAGAAGACATTTATAATGAAAACTAAATTGATATTCATTTCCTCTGTCCGCGGTAACTTTTTTAAAGCTAACTTTTGCTTTTATGGGATCTTTATGGATTTTTCAGTGAACTCGTAACGAAGGATATCTCACTGAACCTTCTCTGATGCATTTTGTCAACATGACCCTCACACACCTTCCAGCATCTTTTTTTCATGATCTCATTGCTCTCCTTTCTTACTTTTTTAGAGTGGTAATTATAATGACCCCAGGCTGGCTGGCTTGCTTGCTTGATTGGCGCATATTTACTCATCACAAACACATATATCTGACCTGTTGACCATAGGCGTGCAATAACTTTCCGAATGCAGCCTCTGCTTTTCTGCCACAGATCACTTTAGCGAGCGGCTCACCTATAGACATTTCATTCAACACGTGCTGTTGACTAATCTCTCCACTATTTCCCAAATTACAGAAGTTATATTAGCTCTCCAAATGGTCGGTCCCACCAATGTCCTTCCCTTGATTTGAAACAAGCAGGAAGCCTCACTCCCTGCTCCACTACCTCATGTGAAGGTGGAATATGGGAGATCGACAGCACAAATCCCTCCAAAACAAGGCCCAGCTTTCCAGCTCTCAGTCTCTTTTGGTGGTAAGTAAACACTGAGCTAAAGGTGATAGTTTTGGGAGCTCTGCTATGCCTGCTTACATGAGCAAGCACTAAACAGGAATCAAGGATACTTAGCTCTATTTTATTGGGGCCACAGTAATAAACAAAGGTAAAATTTCTGTCAAACAGAATCTTATATAATCAAATTTATATTTCTAAACATGGTAAATTAAGGGAAAGCATTATTTGAATAACGATTTAGAAGATTTTAACAAATACTATGGAATTTATTCTATATTTATTGACCATCTTCTATTTTCTATGCATATCAGGCGAATATTCTGCTCTTATGGGGCAGAATTATAGTGAAATAGTTAACACTTACTGAAATGTTTTATGCCGTATGATGTAAGGGACGATACTTTTTCTGAAGAACACTGTAACTCTGAGCTTCCATTGGCAAGGCAGTGCTATGCTGCCAATCCAGTCCTAACACTGTCTCATGGCTATCAGTACTAATAGCTCTTTCAATAGTAATAAGGATACCTTTGCATTTGGTATGAACAAACAAAATGTCACATAGAAGCTTCTTTGAGGGTAAACATAAGCTAAGGAGACAGGTATTATTTATTCCTCATGCCACCTGTAGACCCCTTTATAATGATATCGTGTCCTTCTTTCTCTGTTATCACAGTCTTTGGGTTAAAATCTGGTTTGTCTGATACAAGAATGTCTACTCCAGCTTTCTTTTTATGTCTGTTAGCATGATAAATTGTTCTCCACCCCTTCACTTTCAATCTGGAGTTGTCTTTGTGTCTAAAATGAGTCTCTTCTAAGCAGCATATTGATGGGTCCTGTTTGTTTGTTTTTTTAATCCATTCTGATAACCTACATCTTTTTATTGGAGCATTTAGCCCATTTACATTCAGAGTAATTATTGAAAGATATGAATTTAGTGCCATTGTATTACCTGTAAAGTCGCTGTGCCTGTAGATTGTCTCTGTTTCTTTCTGGTATTCGTTACTTGGGCTCCCCAATCAAAGGATCCCCTTTAATAAATCTTACAGGGCTAGTTCACTGTTCACAAATTCCTTAACTTTTGTTTGTCCTGGAAACTCTTTATCTCTACTTCTATTCTGAATGACAGCCTTGCTGGATAAAGTATTCTTGGCTATGTATTTTTCCCACTTAGCACGTTGAATATAATATGCCAGTCCTTTCTGGCCCACCAGGTCTCGTGGACAGGTCTGCTTCCAGCCTTATGTGTTTGCCCTTGTAGGTTAAAGATTTCGACCTGATCTGCCTTCAGGATTTTCTCTTCATCTTTGAAATTTGCAAGCTTCACTATAATACGTCAAGGGGTTGACCTATTTTTATTGATTTTCAGGGGACTTCTCTGTGTCTCCTGGATTTGAATATCTGCTTCCTTCCCCAGATTAGGGAAGTTCTCAGCTATAATTTATTCAAATAAACCTTCTGCCACTTTCTCCTGCTCTTCATCTTCTGGGACCTCTATTATCCAGATATTATTTCACTTTATGGAATTGCTGAGTTCTCTAAGTCTCTCTTTGTGATCTAATAGTTTCTTTCTTTCTCCTTTTAGCTTCCTTACTTTCCATCATTTTATCTTCTATACCACTGATTCACTCTCCTGTTTCATTCATCCTCATTTTTATGTCCTCCACTTAGGACTGCATCTCTGTAATAGCATTCTTAATTTTGGCCTGACTAGATTTTAGTTCTTTTATTTCTACAGAAAGGGATTCTCTAGTGTCTTCTATGTTTTTTTCAAGCCCAGCTAGTTATTTTTATAATCATTTTAAATTCTAGTTCAGACATCTTACTTATATCCATATTAATTAAATCCCTGGAAGTGAGGACTATACCTCCTGTTCTTTCTTTTGGGGTGAATTTCTCTATCTCATCATTTTGTCCAGAAACAAAAAGAAGAAAGAAAAAAAACCTGGAGGTGTCTTTGGGTCTAAAATGAGTCTCTTGTACAAGAGAAAAACAAAAACAAAAACACAAAAACCTAGATCCTGGCCATGTTTTGGTCTGCTTGCTACAAGAAACTAAATCCCACAATAAGAAAGAAAGAAAAGGGATGCCTGGGTGGCTCAGTCAGTTAAGCATCTGTCTTTGGCTCAGGTCATGATCCCAGGGTCCTGGGATTGAGTTCCACATTCCGCTGAGCACATTTCTCAGTGGGGAGAGTGCTTCTCCCTCTGCCTGCCGCTCCCCCTGACTGTGCTCAATCTCTGACTAATAAATAAAATCTTTTTTAAAAAAGAAAGCATACACACACACACATAATGAAAGGAAACAAAATATATATAATATATATATAAATTAAAATTTAAAAAGAATTGAAAAAATAAGAAAATAACTGGAAAAATAATACTAAAAGACTAAAGAATAAAAATACAAAGAATGCTATAGACTGGGTCCCAAAACTCCAAATTTTATGGACTCCTGCGGGGCAGACCTGTGCTGTTCCTCCCAGGGATGTGTGTGAAGGGGGATGTCTTGCCACACTTCTGCCTCTCGCTGGATCCCTCCCAGGAAAGCATGACCATGCAGCAGTTCACAGAGCAAAAAGCCTGAACCTAAATTCTCTGTTTGCAGCTGGCTTCCCCACTCCTGTTCCTGGGAACTCTGCCCCACTCAGGCACCACCTGTTCTTCTGGTGACCCTGGGGATCATGAGGTCATGCTGTCACACCTGGGATACTGCCCCACTTCACCACCTGAGCATCTTTAAGCCACGCATGTCCCACACTGTAGCAGATTTCTAAAAGTCCTCGTTTTGCACTCCTTTGCTTATAATACTTTGCAGTAGCCTTCTTAAACAGGCTCCCTCCCCTCCACCATATCCTCAGCTATATCACTCCGGATCTGAGGTGCAGACGTCCTACCTTACAAACGGTAGTGGCTTTTCTTCTTGTAAACTTGCAGCATTTCTTTTGTCAGATCCCCGATCAATTTCTCAGGTGCTCAGAATGATTTAATAACTATCTTTCTGTATTCTAGGGATGAGACAAACTTAGGGTCTCCCTACTCCTCTGCCCCTTCCATTATATTTCAAGAAGATCTAATTGCCCATCCACAAGTAACATATTCATTCTATGTATGTGACAACATGTACTTTTATTTCAATATTAAATTACTTTTCTATACAGAAAAGTGTCTAAGTTATTTGCAGGCAAAATTTTTTAAATGTATGTAATATTCTATTTTATTAAATTATAATTTTCTCAGCAAATGTCACAAGAAATTATCAAATATCTTAAACATAATATACCATCATTATTAAAATGACTAATGATCTTGCCTTAAAGTTTTAGAAAAAGGATTTTTCTTACAAGTCTAATGAAAAAGTTTTCCTTAATACTTCAATCTCAATTATGACTATATTAAAATTTGCTTTTTTGACTAGACTGAATCTTATACAGCCCTTCATAGCCTATCCATTTGACAGTTTTCTATTTGGGGTATTAATACTTATTGAAAATCACTGAAGCAAAGTAGAATTATTCTGGTATTTTAAAAATCTTTTTAAAGGTTAAAAGAGTTCTTTTGCTATTTATATTTAAGACTTTCAAAAACATTTCTAAGAAAAATTCAGTTGAAATCTCAGTTAATAAGAATCCAGCTAAATGGAACAAATCATATCTACAAAATTTTCAAAGGAAGAGGAAGATTGGTATAAAATACATTTAAAATCTAACAATAATATGAACCACACAAGGTTTAGTTCAGATTAAAATGGATCACATATACCTTATCCATCTACAGAACACTATAATGAGAATTGACATTAAATTGAGAGCGTGAAGTCACTGTAATCTCGAAAAGTAAACAATGTTTTTATTATCTTTACCTTACCATTCTTATCAAGGCTAAAAGTAGACTAATAAAAATTTTGGAACATATTTTTTAAAGATTTTATTTATTTATTTATTTATTTATTTATTTATTTATTTGAGAAAGAGTGTACCGACGGTGGGGAGGGGCACAGGGAGAGAGAGAAGCAGACTCCCCTCTGAGTAGGAAGTCTAATGTGGGGCTTGATCCTAGGACCCGGGGATCATGACCTGAGGGGAAGGTAGACACTTAACTAACTGAGCCACCCACGTGCCCCCAAAATTTTGGAACATTTAAAATATGAGAGTTTCTGAGTACAAAGCCCTCAACTCACCAGAAAATAAAGTTGAAGAATACTTCATCTACTAAGAATTCTGATTAACTAAGTTTATAATCAGAGTTTAGTTTAAAAATATCACAACTACAGAATGTACTTCCATTGTAAGAATAAAGCTTTGGTTCTTAAGTATCCATTTTTTTTCCTTCTCATTTACGCTTTGTAATTAACTTCAAAATTTTAGTTACCCCCGCACGAGCCTGAGAAGAAAAAGCGATCAAATACGTTCATTAGATGGTCACAGCTGTTTAGACCAGCAGCAAGAGAGTGATATTTGGTGGGTCTAGAAGGACTCGCGCTTACTTGGCTAGTCCACCTGACTCCAGTCTCTCTTGATATCCTTATCACAGGCTCTGTACTAAAAACAAAAGAACCAACAGCTGTACTTCTGCCCTACTTCTATTTTGAGTTTTGAATTTGTTGGTTGTCAGCCATTTTGGACTGAAAACCAGATAATCAAGCCTCTTCATACTGTGTCTTAAATAATTAGATTCATAATGAAACTATTACGGTATTTCTAAAACTTATAAGCCAAGAGGCAAATTCATACGTTTTGAAACAATGACTTTATTGGCTACTCAGAGGTATTATTTCCTATTCATTTAACATTTTAAAGATTTTGGTAATGTTAAATTAATGACATCTGGAATAGGAAATTATTAATGTATGTGCTGCTTATTGGTAAGCTGGTGAATTTCATAGACATAGTTTCGGTGAATGGCTTCCTAACTGAAAGTAATAACCTCCAAATATGTAAGATAATCTTATAATTTGTTTATGGACAATATGTTACTTATGTTAGAGATACTAAATTCAAAAATTTGTTTGATCATGTTTTTAAATGGGAAGTAAAGAGTGCATAGAGAAAAACTTATCCATTGAATCTAAATTAGAATAGAGGATGAAGAAATTATATGATACCACTGGACAAAAATGGCCCAATATTTGCATGATGTTCATTGCTACTTAAATTCAGTCTATCCACGTAAATTCTTTTGAAGTTGGAAGGTATGCCACATGGCAAAGATTTCACCAAATCCTGAGCAGTCAACCAGCCAGCCTAGCAGATGGATGGAGAAGAATCAACCCAGAATGCACTTGCTCCATGCCCTGCAGCTATGAGGTGTATATTAAGTCCATTATTTCCTGATGAGCAATTCAAAACATCTATCTACTTGGGGCTGCTATTTCACCAGTTGGAAGCCTGTAACAACCACTAAAAAAATCTTTGAAGGGCTTTCTGGACTACCAAACAAAATCATTTATAGCTGTATGTTCAGATGAAGGTGATTGGTCTTATTTAGAACATTTTTTTCCCAAAAATTTCTAAAGATAACACTGAATATAACTTAATATTTGTTTAGAGGGTTTTATTAATAAGATATTCTACTTTTATTAATATGATGACTGAATCTTTTCTGTTCGCAAAACTACTACTATTGGAAGTAAGCACATCAAAACCCTGATATAACTCAATGCCCCTACCTCCTGGAGTATTTTTTAAATATATCCAGATTATCCAGTGGCCAACCACTTTACCACATCTACCAAATTAATCAAAAGTTCCCACCTATATCCACCTATTTGTGACAACTCCGAATACTATAGTTATGGCTACTGACTAAATAAATGACATTGGAAACTATAGGCCTCACTGTGTGTAGGTCCCAGCAAAATCTCTAGCCCTTTGTCTCACTGATAGAAGGTTCAATATACTCTCCTTGTCTCATTATTATTTTTAATATTTAAGAAAAAATATCTTTTAAAAATGGTTTCTTTGTATAATTAATAACCCCAAATAAGTTCAGTCCTCATGTTTTTGGGTTACCATATGATGTTATAAAATCCTCTCACAGCTTGGGGTGCCTGGGTGGTGCAGTTGGTTAACTGACCTACTCTTGGTTTCGGCTCAGGTCGTGATCTCAGGGTCATGATCTCAGTGTCATGAGATTGAACCCTAGTCTGTCTCTGTGCTCAGTGCAGGGCCTCCTTGGGAGACTCCCTCTCTCTCTGCCCCTCCCCTCACCACACATTCTCTCTCTCTCTCTCTCAAATAAATAAATCTTTAAAAAATCCTCTCACAGCTATACTCAATCATATTGACTTCTGGTTTTATTTTGGTCTTGAGGCTGTATGAGCCCACAGCAATTCTTTTCTTCCCATCAGCTGGGAAATTATTTGGTGAGTGATATGCAAAGCTACAAAGGATATTCACGCACTTAAAATTGAGCAGTTGCCTGGATTTGCTTCCCGTGCCATCCACTCACTGCTTGAGTGATTATGCTGCTGTACTTCTTAGGTACAAAGTAGCTCTTCATGGAAAATTCACCTCTAGTCCCCATCACTAATGATCAACTATCCCAGTCTTTGACACAATCTTTTTCCAGGCTCCTCATCCCCGGGGCTGGGTGACAATATTAAGATAGTCAATGAGGAAAGTGAGAAGGAAAAAAAGAAGATATAGAAACCCCCTTTCCTCTTCCTTATACTTAGGCACCTCTGTTGCACACCCCTCACTCACTTCCACACACAAAGCAGCAGGCTGTGAGTATTTAGGATTGATGTAGAGATCTGGGTTTACACTGATAACTTCACAGCTATCAATCAAGAGCTTCTCAACAGCCCTCCAGCTCTGTTGCTAGACTGACATTCTTTGATAACCAGCTGAACGTGTATGAGACGTGTTAGAGTCTGACCAGTGCAACAGTGTAGTCAAGGAGTTACTGGATTTAAACAGCACTTAGGCAATGCCTACATTTCAAAGGGAAGTGTTAGAACCTCAGGGTAGATAAAAGTTTCTGAAGAGAACTCCTGAGATGACATCAGAGGAATGAAGGTGAGATTCACCTAAAATCCAGGAAAGCTAGGACTGTGAAAACCTTCTAATAGTTGTAGAGTTGCTACAAGATGGCAGATATTTCAGGGGCAAATGTTTCAGACTCTGATGTGCAATGCTGGTGAGCAAATGGTTGGCTTCTTCAAAGTCTATACACCTTTAAATTCTCATTAGGAGCTTCAGAAATTATGAAAGAAATCTGGATCATCCAGGCCCAAATTATTTGGGGATTGAGGGAGTTATCTCAGGTTAGAATCACTTAGAACACCCTACTTACAGTTAAAAGGACAGTTTGAAAAAAAATAATGAAGACTAACCAGCAAAACATTTGACATACGAAATTTTTAAAAATTTCCATGAACATTTAGAAATAGGGAAAAGCAAGGTATGACAATATACTTTATAAAAGTATTCCTATACATTAAAAATATAACTCAATGATCTATATTATAAAATATCAATTTATACCCATCTTAAGAATATGTGAATTGTACAATGTGAGAAGTTTTTGATTTTACACCTAGGTGACACAGAAGCCAAGTCTTTTAAAACCTATATACATTAAGTAAATTAAAAAAAAAAAATCTCAGGGCTGGTATAATTTTCACAATTGAAAGGATTCCAACTGGAAGTACTCTTCTGTTACTGTTGCACAATAACTGCTTTTCCAAAGACTGCCTGATAGATAAATTCATAATATTACTATTTTGAATATTACTGAGTTATTGCCAACAATAGGGTAGGATTGAACCCAGTAGGATCAATCTTATAAATTTCCTCACATACAAATCTCTTTACTTCTCTTTCCCTACTTAATGGTAATAACCTATTGGTTAGTCTGTTTAAATATTCCTAGACTAGGTCTCCACATTCCTGAGCTATTCCACACTATAGTCTCAGTCATGGATTCCAACAATACAGCCATAATATGGACAGATTCTTAAATAAAATGGAAACTCCAGCTTCCAGCTTTATAATAATAATGTGTATATGTACATATGTCTATATGTGCATATGTCTGTATAAGGTATACTTATGTGGTGTTGTATGTTTGTATAACATGTATAGATTTCATGTACTAGTGGTTACATATCCACAAAGCATAAGAAAATATCTTTGTACAAACTCAGTGTAGTTATTTTTTTAATAAGTAGATTCACTGTTCGCCCCATCATTTGTGATAAGCCTCCTTATACAGGTACGACTTTGATGATATCAATGTAAACAAACTAGAGTATTTCTTCAAATGGAATCTCTTGTACCCATCAGTGAAAGGATGCGTAGGAAACTTGTTTCATAACTCAGAGAACGTCTGTGTCATCTTGACTTTTATGTCTCCAGATTCTTTATTCTGCTTTTCACATTGCTTTGCTTATTTCTTATTGCACCTCAGTAAATGAATTTCATTTCTCAGTTAGGCTCAAGAGATCTATTCTTATAACCTTTTCTCACCTTATCTTAATTCCTTAGGGGTTGACTGCACTTATTCATTGCTGTGGTATTGTCAGGGGAGTTTCACCTTTTCCAAGGGATATCAAGATGTACATTTTATGAGATGTCAATAATAGTAATGGGAATAACTGTTACTTTATTATTCCAGAGCTTTCACCGAGATTATACTGTATTTCTAATTACCATTCTGCATATAACCTTTGATTAAAATATTTCTTTTTTATTTCACAATGTTCTTTTAGATATATAAATTGGATTAATAATAATTGGGTTATACAGTTTCAACCATATAGTCAAGCTTCATTGAGTTATGATGATTTAACATGCATTCTTTCTTTTTTTCATCTGGTCTCTTTTTGTTGGTTTTCTCTAATTTGGTGCCTTCAGAAGGTGAGAAAGATAAAAGTTGAAACTGCTGCTTATCTAATGTAACTCATTGGAAATCCTAATAACTTTTGGTGAATGTAGAAATAATTAAGGAAAGGATGTTTGAAAGTTATATATAATTCTATTTACTATTCAAGCACTTTTCATTTCTCACTTCTATTGATAATTGATTTTCATCATTGTAAACTAGAAATTTTAAATTTAAAAATATTTTATTATGGTTTTAATAGCTCCTGTAACTTGGATACTTAGCACTTCTGACTCCTTGAACCTGAAATATTTAATAGTTTTCAACTAAAGATTAAATTTTAAACATATGTATAAGTTATATTTATTTTATTACAATTGATACTTACATACATAAAAATGATTGCATAGGTAAAGTAAAATTCTGCCAGGCAACATTATAGATTTTAATGATTCTATCTTCAAAAATTAAATTAAATTTGCCACCTAGTTTTGGGAAAATGTTTACAGTATACTTTGTAAGAAGAATAAACATCAACAGACTAAGAAGACAAACCACAGACAAGGAGAAAATATCTGCATAAGACACATCTGGTAATGTACTGTTATCCAAAATATACATAAAAGTCTAAAAACTGAAAAAAAAATTGAAAAACTCAACAATAAGGAAATGAAAAACACAATTTGAAAAGATACTTAAAAGACTTCGAGCAGACACCTTACCAAAAAAGATCTAAAGATAGCAAATAATATGAAAAGATGTTCAACATCACATCATTAAGAACTGTAAATTAAAACAACAATGAGAAACCACTGCATACTAGAAGAATGGCTGAAATCCAGAACACTGATAATACCAAATGTGATGAGGCTGTGGAGTAACAGGAACCCTCAGTTACTGTTGATGCAAATACAAAATGTTATAGCCACTTTGGAAGACAGTTTGGTAATGCTTACAAAACTACACATACTCTTACTATGTGATGTAGCAATCATACTCCTTCGTGTGTACCCACATAAATTGAAATTTTAGTTCCACCAAAAAAACCTGCAGAGATATTTATAGCAGCTTTGTTCATAATTGCCAAAACGTGGAACCAACCAAGATGTCTTTCCATAGGTAAACAGATGAATAAACTGTGGTATATCCAGCCAATAAAATACTTCGAAAGTAAAGGAGAAATAAAGACTTTGTTAGATAAACAAAAATTGAGGGTATTTGTTGCCATTAGATGGGCCTTGCAAAAAATGAAAAAAAAAAGTTTTTAGAGAGAAGGAAAATGATATAAATCAGAAAAACAATCTACATAAAAAAGGAAGAACATCAGAGAAGGAATAAATGAAGGTAAAATAAAAACTTATTTTTCTTGTTTTTAATTGATTTAATAGTTTGTTCAAAATAATAGCAATACTACATTTGAATACATATACATATGTATAAGTGAAATAAAGGGCAGCCATATATAAGTGAAATGAATAGCAGTTATGATACAAGGGAAGGGGAGTAAGAATTAGGATTACTTTGTTATTATAAGGTACTCACACTACCCATAAAGTGCTACAGTGTTATTTCAAAGTAGTCTTGAATTATTTGTAAATATATATTGTAAACTCTACAGTAACCACAAAAAAAAGGACAAGAAAACAAAACAAAAACAACTACAACTGATACATTAAGGAGTAAAAATAGAATCATAAAATAATTAAAATAAAAAAGACATAGTTTGAGGAGAATAGGTATTAACTCTTCTTTAAACTATTGGGACAACACTAAAATAAAATGTTTCTGCACAGCAAAAGAAACATCAACGAAATTTAAAAAAAAGTAACCTACTGAATGGAAGAAGATGTTTGTAAATGACATATCCAATAAGTGGTTAATATCCAAAATATATGAAGAACTTCTATTAACTCAACACAAAAAGAACAAATAATTCAATTAAAATGGTCAGAAGACCTGAAGAGACATTTTTTCAAAGAAGACATAAAGATGGCCATCAGATATATGAAAAGTGCTCAACATCACTCATCATCAGGGAAATTCAAGTTAAAACCACAATGAAATATCATTTTACACCTGTTAGAATGGCTAAAATAAAAACACAAGAAATAACAAGTGTTGGCAACATGAAGAAAAAGAAACCCTCTTGCACTGTTGATGGAAATGCAAATTTGTGCAGCTATTGTGGAAAACAGTATGGTGGTTCCTCAAAAAAATAATAATAAAATTACCATTACTGGGTGTTTACCCAAAGAAAATGAAAAGACTAATTAGAAAGATACATGCATCCCTTTGTTTTCTGCAGCATTATTTACAATAGCCAAGATATGGAAGCAACCTAGTGTCCATCAATAGATGAAAGAATAAAGAATACACACACACACACACACACACACACACACACACACATAAACACACACTGTGGAATATTACTCAGCCAGAAAATAATAATAATGAAATCTTACCATTTGCAATGACATGGATGAATCTAAAGGGTATAATGCTAAATTAAATAAGTTAGTCAGAAAAAACCAAATACCACATGATTTTACTCATATGTGGAATGCAAGAAACAAAACAAATGAACAAAGAAAAAAAAGAGACAAAATCTATAAAAGACAAACTGGTGGTTGCCAGAAGAAAGGTGGATGGGGGGAAAGCATGAAGTAGATAAAGGGGATTAAGAGTACACTTATTTTGATGAGCACTGAAAAATGTATAGAGTTGTTAAATCATTATATTGTAAACCCAAAACTAACCTAACACTGTATGTTAATTATACTTGAATAAAAAATATTGATAAAAGAAATAAACACAAAAGACAGAAAAAGAGTGCAAAACAAAAATAGAAACAAAGAAGGGCAATAAATAAAATTAGCAACGAGTATGTTAGGTATTCTATATCAGTAATCATTTTGAATGTCAATGCTTTAAAGTACCAACTAAAGTGCAGAAACTGTCAGAGTGGATCAAAACCCAACGGTATGTCATTTACAAGAAACTGAATTTAAATATAAAGGCATATATAGATTAAGAAAGAATAAAGGATAAATAAAGTCTTAAAAAAAAATGGGGCGCTTGGGTGGCTCAGTCAGTTTAGTGCCTGCCTTCAGCTCAGGTCACAATCCTGGAGTCCCAGGATCAAATTCCATATTGGGCTCCTTGCTCAGTGGGGAGTCTGTTTCTCCCTCTGCCTGCTGCTGCCCCTGCTTGTGTTCTCTCTCTCTAATGAATAAATAAATAAAGCCTTTTAAAATAAAAAAGAAAGAATAAATGGAAAAAGATATAACACTAATACTAATTCAAAGAAAGTGAAGCAGCTATATTAATTTTAGGTTGAGCAGACTTCAGACCAAGGGAAGTTATCAGGGATAAAGAGGCAGATTATGTAATGATGAAGGGGTTAATTATCCAAGAAGACATAATGATACTTAACACATACACAACCAAGACAGGGCATTAAAATACTGGAGACAAAAACCTGATAGAACTTCAAGGAGACATAGATAAATCCACTATTACAGTTGCACATTTCAAAACTCTTCAATCAGAAATGGACAGATTTAGCAGGCAAAAAATCAATAAAGACATAGTTGAACTGAACAACACCATCAATCAACTGAATATACTGGACATCTATAGAATACTTCATCCAACAACAGCAAAATATACATTCTTCTCAAGCTCACATGAAACATTTCCCAAGACAGACCACTTTCTGGGCCATAAAACACACCTTAACAAATTTAAAAGAATAAAAATCATATAATTTCTGCTCTCAGACTACAATAGAATTAAATGAGATTGAAAATCTAAAGATAGCTTAGAAAAATTCCAAAATACTTGGAGATTAAACAACACATTTCAAATAACACATAGAATAAGGAAGAAATTTCAAGAGAAAAATTTTAAAAATATATTTTGAATTAAGCAAAAACATAAACTTTGTGAGATGCCGTGAAAACAATGCTTAGAGGGAACCTTTTAGCATTTAATGCATATATTAGAAAAGAAAAATGTCTAAAATTAATAGTCTAATCTTTCCCATTAGAAAACTAGAGAAGAAGAGAAAATAAAAGCCAAAGTAAGCAAAAGAAGAGAAATAGTAAAAATAAGAGTATAACTCATTGAAATTTAAAACAGGAAGACAATGGAAAAAATCAAGGAAACTAAAAGCTGGTTCTTTAAAAAGAGCAATAAAAGTGACAATTCTCTAACAAGGTTAACTATAAGTACAAAAAAGAGTACAAATTACTAATTTTGATAATGGAAGAGGGGACATCGCTACAGATCTCACTGACATTAAAAGGGTAATAATGGAATGCTTTGAATAACTCTATACCTACAAATTTAATAATGTATATGAAAAATACCAATTCCTTGAATGACACAATCTGTCAAAATTCACACATGAAAAAACAGACAAACTAAATAGACCTATATTCATCAAAGAAACCAATAAACTTCCAAAATAAAAAGGACCAGGCCCCAAATGGTTCACTCGTGAATTTTGTTTGCCTTTTAAGGAGGAAATTAAACTAATGCTCTATAATTACATACAATTCTCTGCTTCAGAACATAAAAGCAGAGAAATATTACTCAACTCACTGTATAAAGCTAGCATTACTGTAATGCCAAAGCTCGGAAAAGACATTACAGGAAAACAAAACTATAGACCAATATCACTAATGAACACAAATGTGAAATCCTCAACAAAGCATTAGAAAATCAAATTCAACAATATTTTAAAAGGATAATATACCACTACCAATTGGATTTATCCCAGGTATGCAAGGCTGGTTCAACATTCAAAAATTAATTAATATAACCTATCATACCTACAGGCTAAAGAAGAAAAATCACATGATTACATCAAGAATGTAGAAAAAGCATTTGACAAAATCTAATACATATTCACGATAAAAAAAAAAACTCTCAGTAAACAAGAAATAGAAAGGAACTGCTTCAACTTGCTGAGGAACGTCTACAAAAAAAAAAAAACAAAACAAAACAAAAAACAAAACAAAAAACACCCAGGTTAACCTCATACTTAATAGTGAGAAACAAGAAGTTTTCCCACTAAGATCAGGAATAAGGTAAGGATGCCCCCTTTCACCAATGCTTTTTTTTTTTTTTTAAAGATTTTATTTATTTATTTGACAGAGATAGAGACAGCCAGCGAGAGAGGGAACACAAGCAGGGGGAGTGGGAGAGGAAGAAGCAGGCTCATAGCGGAGGAGCCTGATGTGGGGCTCGATCCCAGAATGCTGGGATCACGCCCTGAGCCGAAGGCAGACGCTTAACCGCTGTGCCACCCAGGTGCCCCTCACCAAAGCTTTTTAACACTATACTGGAAGCTCTAGCTAATGCAGTAAGACAAGAAAATAAAATAAATGATATAATATTGGAAATAAACAAATAAAATGTGTGTTTGTTCTTAGATGATGTGATCATCTATGTTGAAAACCCAAAAGAATTAACAACAACAAACCCTTCTGGAACTAATGAGCTTAATAGGAAAGTTTCAGGCAAAGTCAATTGCTTTCTTATGTAATGAAAAAGTGGAATTTGAAATTTAAAAACACAATACGAAAGAAAGAAAGAAAGAAAGAAAGAAAGAAAGAAAGAAAGAAAGAAAGAAAGAAAGAAAGAAAGAAAGAAAGAAAGAAAGAAAGAAAGAAAGAAAGAAAGAAAAGAAGAAGGAAGGAAGGAAGGAAGGAAGGAAATGTAGGGAAGGAAGGGAAGGGAAGGAAGGGGTGGCTGACTTAGGTGTAAATCTAACCAGATATATATAAGATCTATATGAGGAAAACAATATCCTGATAAAAGAAATCAAAGAATTAAATAAATGGAGATATACATGTTAATGAATAGGAAGGCTCAATATCATCAAGATGTCAGTTCTTCCAATTTGATTCAATGCAATCAAAATTCCAGCAAGTTATTTTGTGGATATCAAACAAAATGATTCTTCAGTTAAAATGGAAAGACAAAATACCTGCAAGAGCCAACATGATATTGCAAGAGAAGAACAAAGCTGGAGGACTGATAATATACAGCTTAAAATTTACTAAAAAGCTAAAGGAACCAAGACAGTGTGATATCTGTGAAAAATAGATAAATAAATCAATGGGACAAAATAGAGAGCCCATCAATAGACCCACATAAATATAAGCAACTGATTTTTGACAAAAGACCGAATGCAATACAATGGAGCAAAGACAGGTTTTTCCATAAATGGTGCTAGAAAAACTGGACATCCACATTCAAAAACAGTAAGTCTAGACACAGATCTTTACACTCTTCAAAAAAAGTTAACTCAAAATGAATCATAAACCTAACTGTAAGATGCAAAATTATAAAACTCCTGAAAGATAACTTAGAGGAAAACTTAGATGACCTTGGGTATAGTGATGTTTTTTTTGATATCACACCAAGGGCAGAACCCACGAAAAAATGACTGATAAACTGGACTGTATTAAAATTAAAAATTGTTTTGTGAAAGATATATTGAGAGAGTAAGAAGATGAACTACAAACTGGGATGTGATATTTGCAGAAGACACATATAGTAAAGGATTGTTATATAAAGAATACAAAGAAATTTTAAAAATCAACAAGAAAACAAAGTCCAATTAAAAATGTTTCCAAAGATATTAAAAGACACCTTACCAGAGAAGATAAGCAGGTGGAAAATAAGCATGCAAAAAGATGTTTCACATCATGCTATTAGGGAAATACAAATTAAAACAATAATGGGGTACCACTATACACCCTTAGAATGGCCAACATCTGAAACACTGATAACATCAAATGCCAGTAAGGGTGTGGAGCAACAGGAACTCTCATTCATCACTGGTGAGAATGTAAAACGGTACAGCCACTTTGGAAGACAGTTTGGTACTTCTCACGAAGCTAAACATACTCTTATCTCATGAGCCAGCAGTCACACTCACTGTATGTATTCAAATGAATTGGCAAACTATGTCCACACAAAAACATGAACAGTTGACCCTTGAACGACACAGGTTCGAACTATGCCTGTCTACTTTTTTTAAGAGTTGACAGCAAAAGCCACAATATGTTTATTTATAACTGCTCACCCCAGTCTCTATGGTACACAAAAGCAATTGGCACGTAGGTAGAGCCTGCTGCCCTCCTGAGTACCCAGGGAGGCCCCTCAAAGCCATCACCATGCCCAGTGGGCCCTGGGACTGGGCAGCATTGGAGGTTGCCCCCGTGCCCACGAGGTGGTTGAGTTGAGCACTCAGTGCAGGCAAAGAGGAGGCTAGGCTGAAGTGCAGGAACATGCCCAGAAGTCAGGGATAGTGCTGGGCAGGGCAATTTTTAGGCATTCTTTTATGTGTTAAATGAATGAATATATAAAAAAAGAGAGAAAGAAAGAAAGAAAGAAAGAAAGAAAAGAAAGAAAGAAAGAAAGAAAGAAAGAAAGAAAGAAAGAAAGAAAGAAAAAGAAAGAAAAGAAATTTCAATATTCCTAGTAAAAAATAACTAATGTTTATCACAGGCTGATTTTGAGCAAACCATTCTTCTAGAATTTACTTCCATTACCTCACTTAATCTTCGGAGTCCTGCTAATCTACCTATATAAATCTTATATAGGTGGAGCCATTGGGACTTAATCCAGACAGTGTAACTATAAGGCCTGAATTCTGAATGGCTATATTATACAAATTATTAATAACACTCATTTCCCTATTCACTTTATTGTTTTGTCTCCTCTGCCCTAAGATAGATGTTCCACAAGGGGAGGAATTTTTCTCTCACGTATTCACTGCCGTATCCTCAGTGCATGTATTAATGCATGCAGCAGGTACTCAATAAATATGCAATGGAAGATTCAATGAATGAATACAAACGGATAGTCTTGGAAGGATTTTATGAGATAAATTAATATAAATAAAATAATTTCTAACTAAATACGTTTGACAAAGAATCTCTGTGTCTGGAGGTTCTGCCGTATTACTTTCATGTTCAAGGTATAGCTGTATCGAAAGACTGGATTCAAGTCACCTATCAGCCCCTTACTACCTGTCTGATCTTCAGAAGGTTCTTACATTTTTTTTAATTCTGATTCCTTCTCTATAATTAGAATGTATATTTCACGGGTTTGTGAGAATTTAATGAGTATAGTATATGAGAATATGCAAGATAGCACTTGTAGATTATAAAAAATACCATGTGCATTAAAACTCAGTATTTTTAAGGCATTTCTTTCTAGAGTGCATTTTATGGGCCACAGAATTTACTTAGTTGCCTTTTATGAAGTACTTCCAATATATTGGTAGATCTTTTTGGACAGAAAAAAAAACCTCATTTTTTGAGCCTTATGATGACATCAGAATGAGCAGTTAACTAAAATTTAATTTTTTCAGGGAGTCCTATCTCTGAGTGCCATCTTGTAAGTACGTAATAAAATATCAGAGAGTAAACAGAAATCACTGTCCAGGAAATTCCACAGTAGCCACGCATTTTGCTATCGTACAATAGTTAAACAGATTTATCATTTTCTACTTTCTGACTAGAGTAAAATTCTCATGAAGAATTAGCTAGTCAGAAGTGTTCTATGAAATACAAGCATTAGCTGCTGTTTTACAGAATGTATGGATCAAAATAGAAAACAGATATTTTTAAAGAATTTTGGTGTGAAGCATTCACTATACCAAATAAAATACAATTAGCTAGAACATCTATCTGCTAGGACATGAAATTATTTATAATTATATCCAAACTGATGTAATATTAAAAATCATGTAGTGGAAAGAAAAACCTTGGTTTCCAATCCTGGCTACCTGATTTTAGGCAAGTTAATGAACATATCTTGCCGGGAATGGCCAGCAATCCCTGTACCGACAGATGAAAGATAACTCCAAACTTTGCTGTGAAAGAGAGGAGAAGGCAAGGGGGTCAACGCTCGGAGGCAAAAACCCTTTTGCTCTTCTTTGTTCCCGCTTTTATTGGTGTTTCAGGATAATCACAAATCGTTATCACTGTTTCTCAGCCATGTGATGTGTGACAAGGGCTCTTACTGAAACCGGGAGGATCTGTTTACCGGAAAGATACGATATGCTAATTTGGGCGTGTTCTATTAAACAGAGCCTAAGGGACAATGCCTACGTGTCTTAGATCACAGGGCGACTGTTTGGGCTCGGAAAGTTTCAGGAAGGCAATTTCCCCCCCCCCCCCAGCATTCCAATGTCGGAGTGGTCCTGTAGGCCTTGGCAGTCCAAAGGCCTCCGCCCTCCTCTGAAACCTTCCCTGCCCTCAGCGGCCTCTGTGTTACATTTTAGCAAGCCAGGTATTATGACTGATTTCATGCTCTATGTGAACCCCAACAATATCTGAAACTTAGTATCCAAATATTCTAAATATGAGCCTAGTGATAACTATCTTTCAGGGGTTTGTAAAGATTAAATAAGCAATAGGTTTCTGCCACTATCTGAAAGTAGAACATTCTTACGAAACCTTTCTTAAGAAACCCTAAGCCAAAATGGCATAAAATGAAGAAGAGTATCCCCTGTTTTCTGAAAGTTTGCATCATGCTACTTAACTTTACAAAAGACCTACATTAGTATCTGCTTTTTTTTCTAATCAAAAGAAATCCAAAGAAGATTTTACTTTTATAGAAAAAAGTTGTTACCATACTGATGAAGGTTTTTCATAAAACAGAAGTGGGATAACACCAACATTCTGAAAGCAGGTTGAGACTTGTACATGTAAATGGATCTATCATACTATATTGTGGAAGACATCTGAATATATTTCTCCCCTTCCCCCCTCATTCTTTACCTCATATTCTTTTAACTTTTAATTTCAAATTTTAATCATGGATCAATGGGTAGACATTGTTCTAGGGTGAAACAGGAATAAAACAAGAGAGTTTGACTAAGGACACTACCGTCTCCACATCTATCTTGACCGCCACCATCCCCAGTTACTGTCAAGTGTTCAAGTAAACTTGTTATAAGTATTTTCATGCATCATTATCTCATTGCATTCTAACAACATCATGAAAAATATACTTTACTACAGAGATAGATCAGAATTCAAAAATTTGAGAAGAGAAAGAAATTGCCAGTGAACAGAATAAGAAAGAGACGATGGGTATAAAGTGCTATTATATAAAGACATGATACTTTCCCAAAGAGATAGAACATCTGCCATCTTGTCTTTCGAATGAGTGCAATGAATTCTAGGACTAAAGATCAGAAATAGCAAAGGTTTGAACAAGATAAATGTTTAATTCTCTTTCTTCTAACATAAAAGTAGGTAATTCTCAGTATAGTACTCCATGTGACATCAGCGACATGGCCTTCTGCTATCTTCGTGCTCTACCATTCTTAGGCCAGGGAGTTCCTGCTCAATGCAGCATTACAGTCTTAGATGATTGCTGAATTCCAGAAATCCTGTCTGAATTATGAGCATGGATGGGTTGAGGAGGATGTCAAAAAAGCACATACGCTTACTGTGTGCTACCACTCTTAATAAGCTTTCATTAGATAGAGTACCACCCAATAATTTCTACTCATATTTTACTGTCCACCTTCAAGTATAAGAGAAGCTGGAATACTGCCATTTAACTGGGCACATTGCTACCTAGAATAAAGTCAGAATCCTATTACTAAGAAAGAATTGTTATTGTAAAAGTGACAAGAAGACTCTGCCTAAGAGAAGAGACTAAAAATTAGAAGACTAATTTTTATTTGCTGAGAAAGTTGAGGCTTTGGAGGACTTGAAATAGTGACATGAGAAACTTCTATCAAGCAGCATTAAGAGAAAGAATCTGGGTGACAGCTATCGCCCCAATCAGTCAACTCAGGTACTATATACATCATTGGTTTAGACTTCACTGCATTAGTGTGATTTATTATTCTCCACCATTTAAGCGTATTTAATGAAATTGACAGGAAAACTTCATTAACTTTCATTTAATTAACCTTATCTGATAATTAATAAAAATGTTTCTCTCTCCATTTATAATTTAATTACAGAGTTAGTTAATAAAGTTCACTCTGATTTTCATTTTTCCATACCAACAAAATACAGTTTAATTTTTTAAAGATTTATTTATTTGAGAGAGAGAGAGAGAGCAGGGGGAGAGGCAGACAGAAAGGGAGGGGGAAAGAATTTCATGCACACTCCCCACTGAGTGTGGAGCCTGACTCAGGTCTCAATCTCACAACCCTGAGATCATGACCTGAGCCAAAATCAAGAGTCAGACACTTAACCAACTGAGCCACCCAGGTGCCCCAAAATACAGTTTATTTGTAAATATGTAGTAATATATATTTGAAACTAAGTTATAACTTTCAAGAGTTCTAGAATTTGAATCAATTATTTTAAATATTTGTTTTCTTGTTCGGTCATTATTACATTACTTACTACTCAATAATCTTTAGTTCAGTAATACATCTACTACTACTACTAACAATAATATTAAAAATAATAGTAATAGTTACCATGTGTTGCTTGCTTACTATGTGCCAGACATTTTATCATCAATATTTACAAAAAACTTAAGGGAATATAATTATTATTATAATTACATAAATGAGGAAGATGAAGTTTAGAGAGGCCACACTTCCAGATAGAATTGGGCAAGTTCTGAACATAGGAAGGCCTATACTCTTAAATACCATATAATTGATTCCAAGTCCTGATGTCATTGAAACCCTAGCCCAAGACTAGAACCACTATCCCCAGGTTTCTTGTAACATAAAAAAAAAAAAAAACAAAACCATTACTGTCTAGGCCATATTACCATGATATCTTGTTATTTGTAGCATGCTAACATATATACGTACATCTGTGAACAAAAATAAATGTTTTATATTATACACAGAGTAAAAACTGTAATTAGAGACCAGTGTAAAGCAAGACAGTTTTTATTATAAAGTTCACAAGAACTAAAGAAATTAAGGTCAGATTACTAAATCATAATATTTTGAAACCAAAAATGAAATACACTTGAACATATCTGAACAAAATATTTTTGTAATTTTAAATTTGTTCATATTAAATATTTTACAAGGTTATAGGTATTACTTATATTTATCAGCAATAATATTTTAATTAGAGCTTAATGATTTTAATCAAGTACTTATATGTTTAATTGATTTCAATGCATATCATTGGACTTCTTACATCTTTGCCAACTTTTTTCTTGAGTTATTTTTATTTGCCAATTAGTAATCACAACATAAATGTCTTTTGAGCCTCTTTTTCTTTTTTTGGGTTTTTTTTTTTTCACATGTAACATCTGGAAAGTTACTGAGCTACATGAAAATAATTTTTGGACCACAATCATTTTTCACTGAAACTATAAAAAGTGTTTTATTTTTGCCATTTATTGTTTTGAAAAGTTCTGCCTGTCTATATTTTCCTTCAAGTAAACATTTGTTTTAATTCAAAACTTTTTAGAAGTTTGTGTGTGTGTATTCTTTTCCTTAATTATCGTGTAACACGGTGAACTGTGTCTAAAATACGTCTGGTCTTTGTGAGATTTGAAATATGTTTAACTGTTATTTTTTTCTATTCATATTATTTTACTTATAATTCTTGTTCCATGTGCTCACTTTGCTTATTACATAATAGCTAATATTTATGATTGTATTTTCATGATTTGTTCTCCATTGTCTACTATCTTCACTTGACTGTTTTTAATTATTTTATCTCCATTTTATATGTATTCTGGAAAAGTTTCCCACATTTATTTGTGTATCGTTACTCTGCTATTTACTGCCTTACGTTTTAGCTCCCGGTTTGCTCCCAGTTTCATTATTCTTTCTCATTAACTAATCTTGATTTCCTTTTATTTTGCCCTATTGTGATTTAATAGGAAGGCAACGTGCACAGTGGTTAAGCACATGGTTTCTGGGCTATCCGCACTTACCAGCTGTATCCTAGGGCAAATTAGTGAACTCTGTACATCAATTCCTCATCTATAAAGCAGAAGAGTAATGGCAATTTCTCCAAAAGTAGTTGGAGATAAAAGAGTTATAATATGTAAAGTTGTTAGAAGAATGCCTCACACATGGTACTGTTATGTAAATGTGTGTTATTAATAGGTACAATACACCTCTGTATCTGAATATTAAATTGTTCATATTTAATATCTACTTATGTTTCCTAAACTATTCCTGAGAAAGACTTTTTTAATAGGGTACTCAGAAAAAAAAAAATTTAATTGGAAATGTTTTCATTATGCACATGAACCAAGAAATTCACTTCATATAAAGAGAGTTCTAACTATTCTGGATTTAGAAAACATAAGGAACTGTGCTAATTCCTTTTATAAAATCAAACATTGGATTAAGAATCAAGGAATACTCTTTATAGAAGGCGATCTTACAGTTCTCATGAGGCTTTATAATATCGATTCTTCTTTTTTATATGCTCAATGAAACTCCAACTTTCACACACCTAATATATGGCAAGTATTGTTCTAAGCACTAATGTCCCTCTTTCTTGGAGTTTAAACATTTAAGTTTAGAGAGAAAGATCATGATCATGATGATACATTTTCATCAGTGATAAGTGCTAAAAAATACAACCCTAGAAAATGGAATATAGAATGATTCTAAGTGCAGGGCTGACCACTTTAGAAAAAAAAGTCAGTCATGAAAAAAATATCTTAATAAAACACCAGTTGAAGAAAGAACTGAATAACAAGAAGTAGTCAAATCATAGAAACGTCTCTGGAGAAGGCCTTCCAGTTACTGACATGAGAATGAATCTGCTGGGTTAAAAAAAAAAAAAAAAAGCCAGTATTGGGAAAAAAAAAAAAAAAAAAAAAAAACATGGTCAAGGGAGAGAGACTTGACATGGGGTCAAACAAGATAGAGAAAGAGGAAATCATGTAGTAAATTATAGATAAAGACAAAAAATATATTTTATTTTAAAAGGCTATAGGGATTTTGATGCAGGATACAAACATTATGTGTATTACATGGATTATAAGTGTAAGTATGGAAGCATGAAAAGTCGTTAAAGAGAATATTACTGTTGTTGAAATGGGAGATGGTAATACAGATGGGTGGTAACAGTTAAATGTTGGAGAGTAAGTTGTAAACCTACAGGAACTCAGAAAGAGTTAGTATGGAAGAAGAAGGGAAGAGAGGAAACAAGGCTGACTCATATATAAACATACACACAGATACATA
This sequence comes from Ursus maritimus, assembly GCF_017311325.1. NCBI lineage: Eukaryota > Metazoa > Chordata > Mammalia > Carnivora > Ursidae > Ursus > Ursus maritimus. Next base: position 5,871,538 of record NW_024426230.1, read on the forward strand.
CATATATATGTAAATATAAATAGGTGTAGATATCTAGACACATACATATTTCTTATTTACAGATATTCATACTATTTAAAAAAAATTCTTATCAAGCTCTCTATTCTAGAAGAGAATCCTAACACAGGAGGTGTAATAGTAGTCTAAGTAAGAGATGACTAAGACTGAAATAGGATCAGGAATAGAGGAATTTATTTATTTATTTATTTATTTTAAGATTTTATTTATTTATTTGACAGAGATAGAGACAGCCAGCGAGAGAGGGAACACAAGCAGGGGGAGTGGGAGAGGAAGAAGCAGGCTCATAGTGGAAGAGCCTGATGTGGGGCTCGATCCCAGAACGCCGGGATCACGCCCTGAGCCGAAGGCAGACGCTCAACCGCTGTGCCACCCAGGCGCCCCAGGAATAGAGGAATTTAAAGTAAAATACAAATGTTAGAGAAACTAAGAAAAAAATCACCAAAAAGTAGTAACTGAATAATCATATTGGGTATAGGAGGGATTTGGTCATATAGAAGAGAAAAAATTTTAGAGGCTGTATGCTTTGAAGCTAAGAGGGGGTGTCAGTTTGGGAGAGAAGGCCATGAGTCTTGTTTTAAACATACTGAATTTGAAATAAAGACAAGCAAGTAGAAATGCTCTTTGGGCATGTGGCATCATCTCTCAGGAGAGAATGTGACTAGAGTATCTGCATATAGGCGATGGCTAAAGAATTCAAATGAGTAAGGTCCCTGTAAAAAAGAATAGAGAAAGGATCAGAGAACAAAGATAACATTTCTAAAAGTATTATGCCTCTTCCCTCTCTGTTCCTTTTTAGGTAGTCACGAATATTTAAGAACAAATAAAGGAGTAAATGTGGAATGGATCAGCTATTTTTAAATTCTTATTTAAGAATTTAATTACTGCTTGAAGTATACCTACCACCGAATTCATGTACTTTATAAGTAAGGATAAGACAACATATGTGAATGGGTTTCTCTTGGTTATTTTAATATGGGCAAGCTGTATTTTAGATTTTTCTTTTATTTAGTGCACATCTTTTAATGTCTACTCTGTGATAGCATCTTATAAAGGGGAAACTAAAATGATACACAAAATTTGATATGAACTATTGCTTTTCTTAAAAGGAACCGGACCTTTATGTTTTCTGTCAGAATAAATTAAACTATGTATTTTTATAGGAGTAAATGTCATAATTTTATACTATCTTACTTTCTTCAACTGCTTTGGAAGAAAGAAAAAAAGCCACACTCTTCAGCTTATGGTTTTCAGTAATACTGTGCCTTGAACTCTCAAGAATGATGGTACTAGAAGAAATCAATAGAGATAATCTGTTCTATATACTATCTTCTAAACTAAAATCTCTCAGATAATAAGTATTTACTGTGCGGATCTCAAATTTTAAAGTACATCAGACTCACTTAAGGTGCTCCTTAATAAGAGAGAATCTCAGGCTTTGCCCTCAGAGATCCTAACTCCGAATATGCAAAGTGAGGCTAAAACTCTGCATGAAGGCCGTTAAGGCTGCTTCATCTGGTAGACCAGTCTATCAAAGTTACCGATTTATTAAATCTTCACAGATCGCCCAACCTTGTATTCAATGACATAACTAAAATTACTAAATAGGTGACTTTGTTTAATCATCAATTATGCAAAGATTCTCTGCTTATATTGGGACAGGAGAGATTTAGGCTAGGTTAAAGGCCTCTGGCTGAAGATCAGTTCAAAGAGAAAGAAGGCAGGCACATTAGACTTCTGGAAAAGCATATGAAGTAGGGGCGCCTGGGTGGCTCAGTCGGTTAAGCTACCGACTCTTGGTTCCAGCTCCAGTCATGATCTCGGGGTAGTGAGATCGAGCCCCGCATCTGGCTCCGCACTCAGCAGGGAGTCTGCTTGAGAGTCTCTCTGTCCCTCTCTCTCTCTGCCCCACTCCCATCTTTCAAAATAAATGAACAAATCTTTTTTTAAAAACTACAATAATTAGCTAAGGGATACTTAAAATAAAAAGTAAATGTGACATCAAAAACATGAAATGTAGGGTGGAGGGAGTAAAAATGCAGTTTTGGAATGTGTTGGTATTTAAGTTGTTAATCAATTTAAAATACATTGATATACATAGGACGATATATGTGAACCTCTCAGTAACCACAAAGCAAAACTTATAAATACACAAAAGAAAATGAAAGAGAAATCTAAACATAACACTAAAGAAATTCATCAAATCACAAGGGAAGAGAGAAAGAGAAGAAAAAAGAAACAGAGAAGAACTATAAAAACAGTGAGCAAAAAATCAACAAAATTGCAATGAGTACATACCTATTAATAATTAAATGTAAATAGACTAGAGTCCCCAGTTAAAAGCCATAGAGTGGCTGAATGGATAAAAGATAAGACACACCTATATTCTACCTACAAGAGACTGACTTCAACCGTAAGGACCCTCCACAGGGTGAAAGTGAAGGCTTAGAAAAAGATAATCTAGCAAAATTAAAAGAAAGCTATTGTAACTATATTCCTATCAGAAAAAATAGACTTTAAAATAAAGACTAGACTGGACTTCCGTGGAAGATGGTGCAGTAAGAAGATCCTTAAGCTACCTCTCCCATGGCTACAAATAGGTAACACCCACCTCTGTAAATAACCCAGAAAACGACCCAAAACACTCTCCAGAGGTAGAGGTAAAGAGGCCACATCAAAGAGGGTAGGAAGGGCCGAGATGCGGTCCAAGGAGGACTCTCCTCAGGACAGAGGAGCGCCGCAGGTGCATGGAACGGGAAAAGAAACAGATTCTCACACAGGTACCCCAGGGATAAAGAAGCATCTTTAGGGGCGCCTGTGTGGCGCAGTCATTAAGCGTCTGCCTTCGGCTCAGGGCGTGATCCCAGTGTTGTGGGATCGAGTCCCACACCGGGCTCCTCCGCTAGGAGCCTGTTTCTTCCTCTCCCACTCCCCCTGCTTGTGTTCCCTCTCTCGCTGGCTGTCTTTCTCTGTCAAATAAATAAATAAAATCTTTAAAAAAAAAAAAGAAGCATCTTTAAAAGGCTATAGCTATACATTCGTATTTATGTGGCCTCCTCACAAAATCAAAACTATAGGGAACAAACTGATGGTTACCAGAAGGAAAGTGGATCGGGGGATGGGTTCATCAGGTAATAGGAATAAGGAGTGCACTTGTTATGATGAGAACTGCGTATTGTATGGAAGTAGTGACTCACTGTATTGTACACCTGAAACTAATATTACACTGTGTATTAACTAACTGGAACTTAAATCAAAACTTTAAAAAAAAAAAGAACATGAAAACAGTAATTCGAAAGGATATATGCAATCCAGGTTTATTGCAGAATTATTTACTATGGCCAAATTATGAAAGCAACCCAGGTGTCCATCGATAGCTACATCGATACACACACGCACACACACACACACACACACACACACACACACGAATATTACTCAGCCATAAAAAAGAACGAAATCTTGCCATTTGTAACAGCATGGATGGAGCTAGACGGTATAATACTAAGCGAAATAAGCCAGTCAGAGAAAGCCAAATACCATAGGATTTCACTGATATGTGTAATTTAACAAACAAAACAACGAAGCAAAGGGAAAAAAGAGAAAGAGAAATCAGGAAGCAGATCCTTAATTAAAGAGAACGAATTGATGGTTGCCAGAGAGGAGGGGGTTAAATAGGTGATGGAGACTAAGGGGTACACTTCATGTGATGTGCACAGGGTGATGTATATAAGTGCTGAATCAGTATATTACATGCCTGAAGCTAATATAACACTGTATGTTAACTGGCATTAAAATAAAAACTTTAAATAAAAAAATAGAAGAAAAAGCATAGAGCAAAAACCTATACTTCATCCATGATGCCTAATAAGACTGTTTAATTTGAGATACAATTACAGGACACCTGACACTATGTGTGGTGGTAAACAGTAGTCGTATGGTCTATAAGAATAACACATCATTTTGGAACTTCACACTTCATGCAAGTATAAAATGTAAAGAGGTAAGAGCCAATTGGAAGAATTAAAATTCATCTTTAAGTATAACAAAATAATTATTTTAAGACTACTTTAAAAATCTTTGGCTGGTCATTTAATCCTAGTAAAATGTATGTTTATACATTAGCCAGTTAAAAATTTGTGAAACGCGGTTTAGATGTAAGATCATCGTATTACTTTTAGAGGATGAGGGTAATAATTATCACAATGAAAAATAAGATTTTTCTCCAGATGATGTATTCTGTCTACTTCCTTGCGAGAAGCCTCAGTGTGAGTGTGCCGGTCTCTTCCGATTCATAAATCCACGAAAGTCTCCCGACCAACAAACCGGCTCGTGCTCATACAGCCCCGCCTCGCAGCTACGCACTCTAATTAGTCGAGGTCATTTAAATACATTTTGCATGAAGCACCTAAAACTCCATGTGCCATTTTGTGTATTTATCAAATTACTAATCAATATGCTACACCACACTTATACCAGGCCTTCAGCTACCGGAGAATGCTACATGCATTAAAATTGTCCAGGCCGTCATCTGCATAAACAAAATTAGCGTATGCCATTATTTTTCATGAGAGAGGGCAACGGAATGCACTCGAAAAGGAACAAATCACCACCAGTAGTTTGCGTAAGCTTAAAATGCTTTTTTTTAACTTTAAAAAACCTAGTATTAAAGTGGCTTCGATTTCACTTTCTCTCTTCAACATATTACCTCCACTCTACTGGTAAAGTAATTTATTCCATCCTCTGTGGAGAGCCAGGATCTTATTTGCCGGCATATTTATCTTTTCTGCCACTGCACTGTCATTCATCTGCAATCTCCACGGAGGACCAGACCTGTGCAGAATTGCAATTAGGATTGATTCAACTAAATCCAGGCCACAGAGCTGATGCTGACAGGGTGACCTCAAGAGAATTTAAGATGCTGGGTTAGAAAACACACAGCACATGTGCACACAAACTCTCTCTCTCTCTCTCTCTCTCTCTCGTTCCATCATTCATTGGGCTTTTTGCATGTACTTATTATACTTTGGACCAGAGCAGACATTTTTTTAAAAAAATGTTTGGTACTACAATGAAAAAGTAAACTGTTTCACAGCAATTTTGAAAACCTAGGGGAAAAAACTTCCATAGAAATTTCTATGTTGAAGTAGTTTAAAGGGCAGTTTGTAAAGAACAGAAACCTAATTTCCACTAAGGTTATGTACCTTTAGCTTTCTGTTCGATCTGAGCAGAGTGAACCAGAATGCAAAGCAATACAGATCAAGTGGCTCTGTTCTCACGTTCCCGTTGTCACAGATCTCCAGCCATTCCATCATCATCACCAAAAGAGCACCACCTGCGTGTCAGTTAAATGCTCTAATACAATTTCCCAAATAATTCTTGGTTCAGTGGGACAGTTTCGTGGATTCAAAAGGCAGTAGCAGGAAGCGAGGAGTTTCTCTGACCTGTCGTATATAACGTGGCTTACCAATCCTGAGGTTCTGCACCTTACATTAGGAGTCATCTGTTATAGATGACCTGTCCTCATTCTTATTACATAGAAGGGAGGAAAGTTTGCCATGAGGGAATGAGTCAAACTTACTCTGCAAAGTAAAAAGGAAATTGGAAATGGATAATAACAGTAGCTGAGTAATCTTCTCTAAGTAGATTTTCTTTACATTTTTCTCTCAGGAGACAGAATTTTGCTCTCCCAAAGGGATAATGTTGGATGGGTAAGAACAATCTGATTTAATCTAATAAGGGAAATGAGAACATCACAGAAAGCAAAATTCAATAAAGGAAAATCGAACTGAGCAAAGGAGAGGATTATGTAGTTTGGTTAATAGAATAGAGGATGAGGTGTCAAAACTCCCTCATTCTTTTTTCCTGCTTAACCAAATCACTTCAAGAAAAAGGTCAATAAAAGAAAAAAAGCTCCTCCTTCCCCACAAAGTCTATCAACACTCGTTGTAATGGGCACTAAGATTTTAAATTTTTTAAAGAGTGCACTGCAATTAATTTTGTGAGAGAAATAATAATGAATTCTATTCTCCCCCACATGAAGACCAGATTTTTTCCCCTTCTTATAGCAGAAACTATAATGAGCATTCTATACTATCTTTCCAGTCTGGGTCAAGAAAAACCACTAAAATGGGAGCTGACGTTTTGCATACAGTACTCAGAATTGTCCGTAAGAATGCAAGAAGGAAAAAGTAAGGTTTCATCCAGTATCATTGAGCCTCTTTGAATGTGGGTTTACTGAAATTTCAGTTTTCAGACTTTAAAGGAAAACTCTACAACATATATCTCTCATCTTCACAGGATATCATCCATATAAATAACTTCTGGAGAATAATACGGAGCTAGATTGTCCATAAGCCATATTGCTATCCATACCTCCTGAAAAGCATGGTGTTGTTTTTTATCTTACTATTTTCCTATTTTACTCTGCTAATCAGGAAAAGTATCTAATAAGTACAAGAAAAATGTTGTTCTTATAATTGATCCTTTCGTATATGAAGTAGCAAGAAGAGAAAGTATAAAGTATCAATGTGCTTTAATTCACAATAGCAGTTGAAGAGGTATTATGTCCCTACTTACAAAAGAAAATTATTTCCTGTTTCTGTTTATAACTATTAAACTGCTTTTATGAAGCATTCAGAACCTCCATTAGAAATGAAATTATAGAAGAGTTATAACATTCCAGCAGTTAAGATAATTATCAAAAGAGAAAGAAAAAGATGTTTCATTAAGTATTTGTGGCAGTCAGGGTACTACACAATCTAAGTTGGATTCTCAGTTTTACATCACAGAAACTGAGTTTTATCGCCATGAGGTGATTTTGAACAGGTAAATAAATCACATTAACCAGACCTCCTAAAACATTGATTCATACACCTGAATATTTATTTTTTTTTTTACCAGAGAATATGGGACATATATTTCCAGTTACCAATGAATCGATTTGTTTTCTATAACACTATCATCTCAAACTTGAGATATTTAAAAAACCAAACTTAGAATTACAAAGTAGTCGTGCAAGTGTGAAGTCAGAATAAAGGTAGTTTAACAGTTTTACCTGCTATTTGATCCATCGGTGGTAAAGCTGGAAAAAATTTTAATGGTTGTGTCGATCAGATAGAGCTGTTGAATAAATACTTAAAAGACCTTACTATCCACTTCCAATATTTGTTATTACTCAACAAATCTTCTATTAGAATACTTCTATATAATAAAGATGTTTTCATTATAGATTAATTTTTTTATTAATTATACTTCAATTGTTGCCTTTTTTTCCCCACAGACATACTTCAAATCTCTCATAAGATTGAAGAAGGAACGTCAATCCAATCACAAATATGAATTACTTTATAGTTTTTTTAATGCTTCAGAAACTTTTCAGAGGTGTCTAAGCATATCTACTTTATGTTAAGTTTTTTTATTTTTAGCTTCTGATATACTTTTTAAATTGCGGGGTGTTTATCCTATTAAAACCTGCGACTGCTATGTACCGCTGACCCAAGTATTGTCTGTGTGGGCAGGAAAAATTCATAAAAAAATTTTATGCATCACTGACTTATAAATAGCATTTATTATGTTATTATTATTGACTATAAAAGAAACTCGTGTTTTATAAGTTTAAATATTTTTAAGTGTAGGTAACAGAAAACCCATCATAAATTGGCTTATATAGTAAAAGTATTATTTCATATAACAAGAAATGCAGAGCAGGCATAATCCCAGGACTGGTTTACTTACTGACTCAATGACGTAATTAAGAACCTACATATTCAGGGGGAGGAGAAAAGATGGAAGAGGAGTAGGGGACCCCTTTTACAGCTGGTCCCCTGAGCCGAGCTGGTTATCTACCAGACCATCCTGAACAACCACAGAATCAGCCTGAGACGCAGGAAGATACATCTGGATCTCTACTAATGAACATCTCCAGCGCTGAGTATTGAGGTACGAAGTGGGGAGCCATGAATCCACGCACAGATATCAGAAGGTAAACAGAAGGGGGAGGGAGCCGCGGCATTCAGGTGCCGGGAAGCGGTAGCCACCTGCATGGGGGAGCAGGCAGACCCTCGAACCGGCACCCGCGAGAGAGCAGACTGAGACCATGAGCCTGGGAACGCGCGAGCAACCAGACTGAAAACCAGAGCTCTGGAGTACACGCGTGAACCACACTGAAACAGGGAGCTCGGGAGCCCGCACAGGAACCGGGGGCGGCTGGTGGTGTTAGAAACACAAAGGACATGGGGCGCCTGAGTAGCGCAGTCGTTAAGCATCTGCCTTTGGCTCAGGGCGTGATCCCAGCATTCTGGGATAGAGCCCCACATCAGGCTCCTCCACTGGGAGCCTGCTTCTTCCTCTCCCACTCCCCCTGCTTGTGTTCCCTCTCTCGCTGGCTGTTTCTCCATCCAATAAATAAATAAATCTTTAAAAAAAAAAAAAGAAGAAGAAGAAGAAGAAGCACAAAGGACAGAGATATGCCAAACCTGGAAGTGAGGGCTGGGACAGCAGCTGTGGAGCGCACAACCCAGGACACTACAGGGTTTCTGGCAGCACCGACAGAAAGAGAGTTAAAAGTGGCCAAAGGAGCTCAGTGGAGAGCCAACTGCAAACTCTCTGTTCTGAGACAGAGGCTAGGATACCGCCACTGCTGCTCTGACTCTCAGAAGAGTCACAGAACTACCAGGGAAAGCCACCAGAGAATAAAAGCCCGGAAATACCAGCTCACATTGTGCCCATCCCCATCCCCCCTCTCAGGGGACAGGGAGACTCTACCCGAACAGGGTTGCCTGAGTATCAGCACAGCAGGCCCCTCCCCCAGAAGGCAGTCTGAAAAATCAAGAAGCCCACATCCCTAAGGTCCCTATAAAACAAGTGCACACTGCCTGGGTCCTGGTCAATAATTTTGGCTCTGGGCAACCCTGCAAACTCTCCTCATCAGAATGACGAGGAGGGGAAATCCCCCCCCCCAGCGAAGAAAAGATAATGAGTCTGTGGCCTCTGCCACAGAACTGATGGATACGGATATAACCAAATTGTCAGAAATGGAGTTCAGAGTAACAATGGTCAAGATGTTGTGTAGACTTGAAAAAAATATTAATGAAAATATTAACGAGAATATAGAATCTCTAAGGGTGGAAATGAGAGTGAATCTGGCAGAAATTAAAAATGCTATGAATCAAATATGGTCTAAACTAGACACTCTGATGGCCAGGGTAAATGAGGCAGAAGAATAAATTAGTGAATTGGAGGATGGGATGGTAGAAGAGAAAGTTAAAACAGAAACGTGGCTCAAAAAAATCCATTCTCCAGAACGTAGAGATTACTGACTCAATGAAAAAAATCCATTCTCAAGAACAGGAGATTACTGACTCAATGAAACATTCCAATGTCAGAATCATCGGCATCCCCAAAGGGGTGGAGAGAGAGAGGTCTAGAAGAGATATTTGAACAAATTGTAGCTGGAAACTTCCCTAATCTGTCAAAGGAAACAAGCATTCGTGTCCAAGAGGCAGAGAGGACACCTTCCAAGGTCGATCACAGCAAACCTACACCACATCACGTATTAGTGCAATTTGCAAATATTAGATCCAAGGATACAGTATTGAAAGCGGCCAGGGTGAAGAAATTCCTTACGTACAGAGGGAGAAATATCAGAATAACGTCAGACCTGTCTACAGAGACCTGGCAAGATAGGAAGGGTTAGCAGGGTATTTTTAAAGCTCTATCGAAGAAGAATATGCAGCCAAGGATCCTTTATCCAGCAAGGCTGTCATTCAGAATTGATGGAGAGATAAGGACCTTCCAGGATCGGCAGAAACTGACCAAATTCATAACCACCAAACCAGCCCTACAGGAGATATTAAGGGGGGTTCTATAAAAGTAAAAAGGCCCCAAGAGTGATACAGAACAGAAATTTAGAATCTATCAAAACAAAGACTTCACAGACAACATGACATCGTTAAAATCATACTTCTCAATAATCACTCTCAATGTGAATGGCCTAAATGCTCCCATAAAACGCCATAGGGTTGCAGATTAGATAATAAGACATGACCCATCCATTTGCTGTCTACAAAAGACTCATCTTGAACCTAAAGATACATCCAGACTGAAAGTGAAGGGATGGAAAACCATTTTTCATGCCAATGGACCTCAAGAGAAAGCTGGGGTAGCAATTCTCATATCGGACAGATTAGATTTTAAACTACAGACTATAGTTAGAGATGCAGAAGGGCACTATATTATTCTTAAGGGAAGTATTCAACAAGTGGATATGACAATTATAAATATATATCCCCCAAAAGGGGAGCAGCAAGATACACAAGCCAACTCTTAACCAGAATAAAGACACATATAGATGATAACACGTTAATAGTAGGGGACCTCAATACTCTACTCTCAGCAATAGATCACCTAAGCAGAAAATCAACAAAGAAACGCAAACTTCGAATGACATATTTGACCAGACGGACCTCATAGATATATACAGAACACTGCACCGCAGGACAACAGAATACTCATTCTTTTCAAATGCACATGGAACTTTCTCCAGAATAGACCATATACTGGGTCACAAAACAGGTCTCAACC
>NW_024426230.1:5882149-5935802 GCF_017311325.1 Ursus maritimus
AACCTACACCACATCACGTATTAGTGCAATTTGCAAATATTAGATCCAAGGATACAGTATTGAAAGCGGCCAGGGTGAAGAAATTCCTTACGTACAGAGGGAGAAATATCAGAATAACGTCAGACCTGTCTACAGAGACCTGGCAAGATAGGAAGGGTTAGCAGGGTATTTTTAAAGCTCTATCGAAGAAGAATATGCAGCCAAGGATCCTTTATCCAGCAAGGCTGTCATTCAGAATTGATGGAGAGATAAGGACCTTCCAGGATCGGCAGAAACTGACCAAATTCATAACCACCAAACCAGCCCTACAGGAGATATTAAGGGGGGTTCTATAAAAGTAAAAAGGCCCCAAGAGTGATACAGAACAGAAATTTAGAATCTATCAAAACAAAGACTTCACAGACAACATGACATCGTTAAAATCATACTTCTCAATAATCACTCTCAATGTGAATGGCCTAAATGCTCCCATAAAACGCCATAGGGTTGCAGATTAGATAATAAGACATGACCCATCCATTTGCTGTCTACAAAAGACTCATCTTGAACCTAAAGATACATCCAGACTGAAAGTGAAGGGATGGAAAACCATTTTTCATGCCAATGGACCTCAAGAGAAAGCTGGGGTAGCAATTCTCATATCGGACAGATTAGATTTTAAACTAAAGACTGTAGTTAGAGATACAGAAGGACACTATATTATTCTTAAAGGATGTATCCAACAAGTGGATATGACAATTATAAGTATCTATGCCCCCAACAGGGGAGCAGCTAGACACACAAGCCAACTCTTAACCAGAATAAAGAGACATAGAGATAATAATACATTAATAGTAGGGGACCTCAACACTCTGCTCTCAGCAATAGACAGATCACCTAAGCAGAAAATCAACAAAGAAACAAGAGCTTTGAATGACATACTAGACCAATGACATACTAGACTAGACATACTAAACAGAACCCTACACCCCAGAACAATAGAATACTCATTCTTTTCGAATGCACATGGAACTTTCTCCAGAATAGACCATGTTCTGGGTCACAAAACAGGTCTCAACTGATACCAAAAGACTGAAATTATTCCCTGCATATTCTCAGACCACAGTGCTTTGAAATTGGAACTCAATCACAAGGAAAATTTGGAAGAAACTCAAACGCTTGGAAACTAAGAACCATCCTGCTAAAGAATGATTGGGTAAACCAGGAAATTAAAAATCAATTTAAACAATTTATGGAGACCAACAAGAATGAAAACACAACAGTCCAAAACCTATGGGACACTGCAAAGGCAGTCCTAAGGGGAAAATACATAGCCATCCAAGCCTCACTCAAAAGAATAGGAAAATCTAAAATGCAGTTTTTATATTCTCACCTCAAGAAGCTGGAGCTGGAACAGAAGAACAGGCCTAACCCACGCACGAGAAAGCAGTTGATCAAGATTAGAGCAGAGATATATGAATTAGAAACCAGAAATACAGTAGAGCAGATCAACAGAACTAGAAGCTTGTTCTTTGAAAGAATAGATAAGATTGATAATCCACTAGCCAGACTTATTCAAAAGAATAGAGAAAGGATCCAAATTAATAAAATTATGAATGAAAGGGGAGAGATCACAACCAACACCAATGAAATAGGAAGGATCATTAGAAACTTTTATCAACAGCTTTATGCCAATAAATTAAACAACCTGGGAGAAATGGATGCCTTCCTGGAAACCTATAAACTACCAAGACTGAAACAGGAAGAAATTGATTGTTTAAACAGACCAATTAATTATGAAGAGATTGAAGCAGTGATCAAAAACCTCCCCAAAAACAAGAGTCCAGGGCTGGAAATTCCCCCAGGAATTCTACCAAACATTCAAAGAAGAAATAATACCTATTCTCCTGAAGCGGTTTCAAAAACAGAAACAGAAGGAAAACTACCAAACTCATTCTATGAGGCCAGTATTACCTTGATCCCCAAATCAGGCAAAGACCTCATCAAAAAGGAGAATTACAGACCGATATCCCTGATGAATACGGACGCCAAAATTCTCAACAAGATCCTAGCTAATAGGATCCAACAGTACATTAAAAGGATTATCCATCATGACCAAGTGGGATTCATCCCTGGGAGACAAGGGTGGTTCAACATTCATAAATCAATCAGTATGATATATCATATCAACAAGAAAAGAGTCAAGAACCATATGATCCTCTCAATTGATGCAGAAAAAAACATTTGACAAAATACAGCATCCTTTCCTGATTAAAACCCTTCAGAGTGTAGGGATGGAAGGCACATTCCTCAATTTCAAAAAAACCAATTTCATAAAAAGCCTACAGCGAATATCATTCTCAATGGGGAAAAGCTGGAAGCCTTTCCCTTAAGATCAAGAACACGACAACGATGCCCACTCTCGCCACTATTATTCAACATAGTACTAGAAGTCCTTGCAACAGCAATCAGACAGCCAAAAGGGATAAAAGGTATCCAAATCAGCAAAGCACGAATAACGAGACCGAAGAAAGAGAAATTAGGGAATCCATCCCATTTACAATAGCACCAAAAACCATACGTTACCTTGGAATTAACTTAACCAGAGACGTAAAGGACCTATATTCTAGAAACTATAAATCACTCTTGAAAGACATTGAGGAAGACATAAAAAGATGGAAAGATATTCCATGCTCATGAATCGGAAGAATTAACATAGTTAAAATGTCCATGCTACCCAGAGCAATCTACACTTTCAATGCTATCCCGATCAAAATACCAAGGACATTTTTCAAAGAACTGGAACAAACAGTCCTTAAATTTGTATGGAAACAGAAAAGGCCCCGAATCTCCAAGGAACTGTTGAAAAGGAAAAACAAAGCTGGGGGCATCACAATGCCGGATTTCGAGCTGTACTACAAAGCTGTGATCACAAAGACAGCATGGTACTGGCACAAAAACAGACACATAGACCAATGGAACAGAATAGAGAGCCCAGAAATGGACCCTCGGCTCTTTGGGCAACTAATATTTGATAAAGCAGGAAAAAACATCCGGTGGGAAAAAGACAGTCTCTTCAATAAATGGTGCTGGGAAAATTGGACAGCTACATGCAAAAGAATGAAACTTGACCACTATCTCACACCATACACAAAAATAAACTCCAAATGGATGAAAGACCTCGATGTGAGACAGGAATCCATCAAAATTCTAGAGGAGAACATAGGCAGTAACCTCTACGACATCGGCCAAAGCAACCTTTTTCATGACACATCCCCAAAGGCAAGAGAAACAAAAGATAAAATGAATTTATGGGACTTCATCAAGATTAAAAGTTTCTGCACAGCCAAGGAAACAGTTAGAAAAACTAAGAGGCAGCCCACGGAATGGGAGAATATATTTGCAAATGACACTACAGATAAAGGACTGGTATCCAAGATCTACAAAGAACTTCTCAAACTCAATACACGGGAAACAAATAATCAAATAAAAAAATGGGCAGAAGATATGAACAGACACTTTTCCAATGAAGACATACAAATGGCTAACAGACACATGAAAAATGCTCAAAATCATTAGCCATCAGAGAAATTCAAATCAAAACCACATTGAGATACCACCTTACGCCAGTTAGAATGGCAAAAATGGACAAGGCAGGAAACAACAATTGTTGGAGAGGATGTGGAGAAAGGGGATCCCTCCTACATTGTTGGTGGGAATGCAAGCTGGTACAGCCACTTGGAAAACTGTGGAGGTCCCTTAAAAAGTTAAAAATTGAGCTCCCCTATGACCCAGCCATTGCACTGCTGGGTATTTACCCCAAAGATACAGACGTAGTGAAAAGAAGGGCCATATGCACCCCAATGTTCAATGCAGCATTGTCCACAATAGCTAAATCGTGGAAGGAGCCGAGATGCCCTTCAACAGATGACTGGATTAAGAAGTTGTGGTCCATATATACAATGGAATATTACTCAGCCATCAAAAAGAATGATTTCACAACTTTTGCAGCAACATGGACAGGACTGGAGGAGATAATGTTAAGTGAAATAAGTCAAGCAGAGAAAGACAATTATCATGTGGTTTCACTCATTTATGGAACATAAGAAATAGGAAGATCGGTAGGAAAAGGAAGGGAAGAAGGAAGGGGGGGTAAACAGAAGGGAGAATGAACCATGAGAGACTATGGACTCTGGGAAACAAACTGAGGGCTTCAGAAGGGAGGGGGTGGGGGATTGGGATAGGCTGGTGATGGGTATTAAGGAGGGCACGTATTGTATGGTGCATTGGGTGTTATACGCAAGTAATGAATCATGGAACATTACATCAAAAACTAGGGATGTACTGTATGGTGACTAACATAATAAAAAATTATTCTTAAAAAAAAAAAGAACCTACATATTCAGGTTCTTTCAGTTCAACCAACCTCAGTATCAGTGCTTTTCTATCTAATGGTAGCCAGGTAAATAAATATGGAGACCAGAAATCATTTGTAACATATTAATAAGCTGGCCATGAAAATATTCCTTCTGGCTCATTATTTTATGATCTCTCCCAAATGCTTCCTTAGCATATTCCCCTCACATTTCATTGACTCATACTATATTTTGTGCAATATCTATATCAATCATTGGCAAGGCAGTGAAATCAAAGTAATTGCTACAAACTAGTGATTTCCAAACTTTACTATGCATCAGAATCACCTAAAGGAATTGTAAAAATACAGATCATGAGTTCCCACCAAAATGTTTCACATCGGTATGTCTTTGGTGGGTAATATAAATTCCATTTTTATAAGTCCACAGGTGATACTAATGCTGTTGGTCCTGGAGCCACACTTTGAGAACGGCTGCTCTAGTGTATACAGTAACTGATCTTCTGAAAGACTATACATGAGTGCAAAAATCCCCTTATAAAATCAAGATGTAACTTTTGCACCAGAAGAATCAAATTCAGTGACCATTATGGTATCATATGCACAAATTTTCAAGCTAAGGTTTATTAGGAAAGCCCACGACTGGAACTTAGAGGCAAAGTTTTGCTATGCAAGATTATCGCAATCTGCTGAATGTAAATATTAAGAAAATGCATTGTATTTTGGGCATGTGCTCAAGCTAAAACTGAGCCCTTTTGAAATCTAGGAAATTTAAAAACAAGCCGAAAAAAAAAAAAAACCCAAATATAATCTAAAAGCTACAAGCATCTTTTTTAAATTTTTTTTTTAGTTTACAAAAAGAAAATTGTTTGAGACCAATAGTTTGGGAAAAACAATCTTAAAGAGCCATGTGAAGAATTTGCAATGCAAGTAAAGTAAGAGAAGGAAGTACAGGGACAAATTGAATTGAGTCTTCCCTGGACTCTACAGAATAGATAAGAATACAACAGGTAAGATATCCCCGGGACTTCAGACACACTCTGACTACCACGCTTCAGGACAGAACTGCCACACAGAGCTTCTCAAATTTTAATGTTCTTGTGTATCGATTGGGGAACGTATTAAAATGCAGAATATGATTTAGGTGGTCTGGAGCAAGTCATGAGATTCCATTTTTCTAACAAGTTCCCACATGTTGTCAATACTGTTGAAACCAGAGTGCATTCTGAGTAGCCAGGTTTTACAATCAAACAAGTCTTAAGTAGACCTTGCTACAATTGGCTACATAAGAATTATCCAGGGAACTTGTAAAATGGCAATGAGGAGCTAGTAAATTGCTGTAAGAAGGGAACTAAAGAATGGATTAGGGGAGCATATAAACATCAGGGAAATCAGTAAAGAGAATATCTCAATAGTCCATGAGAGAGCATATAAAAGTCTGAACTAACTAATGAAGTTGAAGAGGAAGAATCATTTTAAAGAGATATTTTTGGTGTAGAATAAGCAGAAACTGGTAAATATAATTTATTATAAGTAAATACACAGGAAAGGCAGAAAAAAAGTATCTGACTTGGAATAAATGATCTAATAAATTGGAATTCACCGAGATAAGGTAAAAAGAGAAAAAAAGAGAGATGAGGTCATTTCCAAGTGTGTTGAAGTTTTGGAACTTGAAAATGTGTGTGTGTGTGTGTGTGTGTGTGTGTGTGTGTGTGTGTGTACACTCTTCTGAATATATATAATTATAATATATATTATAATTCAGAAGAGAATTGCATGTCTGAGTCTGGAGTAAGCTGAGATCAAGATTTGGAAAGTGCAGTCTACAGACAATAGTTACAACCATTGGCATTAGTCCAACAATTATCAAATGAAAGGGAAAGAGATAAGAAGAAAGTCATAACCAATATTAGTACTTCAAGGGCCTATTGAGAAAAATCATCTAACAAAAATGTATAGGAAATAATGATCAGAGAAGTGAGTTTAAAGTGAGTTTAAAATGGATGGCAATTATTTAGAAGAGAGCAGTCAAAAGGACCCAGAGGTCAAGTAAGAGAGGGACTGACTATAACTCATTGTATTGGGTTATTAAGAAATCACCACTGACCTTGGCAGAGGAAAAAAAAAATGGAAGTGGGATAAAAAGATAAATTCAGCTCTTTTAAAGAAGAAAATAATAGTGTGAGTATGAAAGAATATGGTGGGGATCATATATACAAGGGATTACAGCATTTACAGAGAAAGGCAATATGTGGGTAGAGGAGACCTAATGGATGAACTCAAGTAATATTTTAACCTAGTTCAAACTCCCAGGAGCAGTGAATTTAGCTAACAGTCCCACATTATCAGACCATTTGGATTTACATTTGAAAGCGTGTCAAGTAGAAGAAAAAAAAAAAAAAACAAGCTAGAACTGCTAAGAATATTTTTGTTAAGTCCACCAAGCTAAGACATTTCATGAATAAAATCTTAAATAAGCTGCAAAAGCAGGGTACACAGTGACATGGTTAAAAAGATACTGTGAAATAGTAACTCATCTAGAAATGAGATGATGGGTTTAAGTGTCTGCCAAATTATTTGACTTAGAGGTACAGAAGAGTTTTAACTGATGTAAGAAACAGCTGAAAACTTACTAAAAATATGGTTTAAGAACTCCGCAGAAAGTTGTGTGTAGTTAGAGTGTTCAGAATACTGACAGAATAATGCTATTCCATCATTAGGTATAGGACAAGCAAGGACACACGCACGTGAATTGTCCAAGAACAGGAGACACTTAGAACCAAATCAACCTCCAAGGCCCAGAAGTAAAACTGAAAATGGAAAATATGGGCTTCTAACATTGGCTCAATAATAGAGAGGTAAATGGTAATAGGAGTGAAGAGCAGACTAAGGGAAAGGGAAGACAGCAAAACGGAGCTTCCACGGAAAATAACATTTGTATTCAGAGACTGGAACAATGGACGAACTGACATTAGCTGAAAATAACCTAAGTTAGAGTGTGAGCCTGCTTCGGAAAATAAAACTGCATGCCACGCCTATAAAGAACAACTTTTGTTAAGAGGAATGGGGAAACACCTAGGGAAATTCATGGAGAAGAAAAGCAGAGAACTACCTATAGTGTCTCATGAATTCTTACCAAAGTTAAAAGAAAAAAAAAAAGCAGAAAATGGAGCAATAGAAATAAAGGAGTTAAAGAAAAGACTGTGTACACACACACATACACAATTCTGTAGATAATAGATCAAACCAGGAGCACGTAAAATCGGTTAAAGACAAAGCAGGCTGAGGAAACTGCCTACATAATTAAAGGAAGAACTGGAGAAATAGGAAGAAATGGATGGAATTAGGTCTATTGTTTTCATGAACCACTGGGATATGATTGAATGCATAGGTAAATTTGTTTTGCTTGTACAGTGTCAAGTTTAAGAATTGTAAATGAGTTACATACAATGGCATTTTTATTTTTAAAAATATACTGTTGAAAATCAAAGGAGATAATGCAGGTGAAAGTGTTTGGATGAAGTTAAGTGTTCTATGTGGAAGGTGCAATTATTATCTTTACCTTGTAATTCCAGTGCTGGTTTTCAGTCCTTAAACCTTTGCTCATATCTAAGCAATTTGAATTCATTCTACGGCTAACATGCCATTATCTTGTACCTAAGGCTCTACTAAATTTGAAATATATTTCATCTAAGTGTGCACCTTCTGTCAACTCATTCGCAAAGCTATCAAGAAAATCCATCAATTTTTCTAGCCTGTTTTTGATTAAAAGAAAAATAATTTTCCATGTACTCTTCAAGAAAGAACATGCTTATTTTTAAAATATTTGTATTCCTATTTCAACAAGAAAAAAAAGAGAGGTTATACATCAAAAGCCCTATTTTAGTAGGTTTAAAAACACAAGAAAAATAAATCAATATCATGCATTTTAGAGTTTGTTATAAATATTCGTACCAAAACACAACTCTATCTCCGAGTTCATATTAAAAGTGATGAATGGAGAAGTCATTTGGGTTTTAACTGTATCCGCAACAGTCTATTTTTTCAAAATAAGTGAAACACAAAGGCAAATTTTTTTTAAGTTGGATGTTGATAATATGTATTTCATTGTCTTGGTCTCTATACATTTTTTTATATTGTGAATTTGCTTATTAAAAATAGAACCAGTAAAGGCCATGATTTTAAAAAGTGGGAAATTGTATAAGTGATGTAATCAAATAAAGATTATAAAATAATGATGGAATTACTTCACAGAAATAAAAGAAAATAAAAAAGTATTTGTGTGTGTGTGCACGCTACATTTCCTCTTTCCTTAAAAATTAACTTAGAAAATTGTCAGGCCACTCAGAGTGAAAAGGATACTATGTTTGAACTATATGAAATTGCTAGTACTTAACTATGTTTTGGCCAAGAAAGTGTAAATCTCTTATGGTTAGCCTGCATTAAATATCCCTGACTACTTAGCATTTTGAAAAGTTTCATATTAATTACAATTGAAGATAAATCTGGAACTTTAATTTTTTTAAGACTTATTTATTTGAGAGAGAGAGACAGGGAGCATGAGCAGGAAGAGGAGTAAAGGGGGAGGGAGAGGGACGGGTAAGGAGTCTCAAGCAGACTCTGTGTTGAGCATAGGCGACTGTGAGATCATGACCTGAGCTGAAAGCAAGAGCTGGATGCTTAACCAACTGAGCCACCAGGCACACCTGGATCCTTAACTCTTTAATGTGATAGAAACACCCTGTTAAATTTTTAAGATAACCACCTGATATATTTATATAGCATTTATTTTCCAATGGATATGATTTATTTATATTAAAATTTTTTCTTAGTGCTAGCTGTCTTTATGACAATTGAGACATATTTTAATTTTATATGGAGACTCGTTTTAAAAGGAAGTGAGCTTCAACAGGCCTAGAACTGAAACTTATGCCTCTGCTTCTCTTATCAACAATTTGTTAAATTTTGTGTATAATCTAAAAAGTTGCCTATGTATGAAAAAAAACAACAACAACAACCTGTCATCCTAAAATTAGGAAATTTCAAAGGACTCTGACTGTAAAAAGTCAGAATTATACAAATCCCTTGCAGATGAATAAAAATGAGCACATTCAATGATTGTGTTACTTCTCAAGTAAATGTTGCATAAGGAGCAAAGGTAGATGATTTCTTCTATAAGTAAAAAATAACTGTACTATCAATTTTATGAACTTTTCACCAAGCTGCTGTGAAATAAGAGATCTAATGGCCATTTGAAATTCCTTCAGAGCCATCTAAAATTCTTTTGAAAATGTTATTAAAGCCATACATTAAATTTCATCATGACCAGGGAAGATTTATTCCAGATATACAAGGCTCATTCAACATTGGAAAATCAATCAAAGTAGCCCTCCATATTACCAAGCCAATAAAGAAAAATCATACACTCTGAATTGATAAAGAAAGAAAGAAAGAAAGAAAGAAAGAGAGAGAGAGAGAGAGAGAAAGAAAGAAAGAAAGAAAGAAAGAAAGAAAGAAAGAAAGAAAGAAAGAAATTAACAGGGGCACCTGGGTTGATCAGTTGGTTGAGGGTTTGACACTTGATTCAGCTCAGGTCATGATCTCGGGGTCAGGAGATCAAGCCCCAAGAAGGGCTCCATGCTCAGTGGGGAGTCGGCTTGCAATTCTCTCCCTCTCCCTTTGCCCCTCCCCCTGCTCATGCTCTCTCTCTTTCTCAAATAAATACATAAAATCTTTTCAAAAAATTGATAAAAACCAACACCCATTTTCAGCAAGTTAGGAATAGAGGGGAATTCTCTCAATTTGATAAAGACCGTCTATATAAACCTGCAATTAACATCATACTAATGACTGAAAGACTGAATACATTTTTCCTAAAATAGGGAACAAGGGAAGGAGGTCTGCTTTCACTATTCTGAACAATGGAAGTTCTGAGTGAGTGCAATAAGACAAAAAAAGAAAATGGATACATATTGGAAAGGAAGAAATAAAACTGATCTATTTAAAGATGACATAATTGTCTACATAAGAAAATACCAAGGAATTTACCACACGCACACAAAAATACCCTCCTATACATAATAAGGGAGTTTACCAATGTCAAGGATCAAAACAAAAATCAACTGCATTTCTGTATATTGACAATGAGTATGTAGGAACTGAAATTAAAAACACAATAATCTTCATAATCACTCTAAAGCAAATTAAATAGTTATGCACTTAACAAAACATGTATAGGACCTTTAACTTGAAAATTATAAAATGCTGATGAAAGAAATCAAAGACCCAAATAAATAGAGAAATATTTCATTGTCATTGATTGGAAGACTCAAAAGAGTAAAAATGTCATTTCCCCCCAAATTGATTTATATGTGTAATGAAATTTCTGCCAAAATTCTAGCAAAGTTGTTTGTGGGCACTGACAAGTTAATTCCAGAATTTATATGAAAAGGTACAGGCCACATACTGTACAGTCCCAGGACTCACTAAATTAATATTGAAAAAGATGATAAAGGAGGAATCATTCTACTTCATATTAAGGCTTACTATATAGCCAAATTAGTCAAAATAGTGTGGTTTTGGTAGCAGGCTAGACACTTTGATCAATAAGATAGAGTAAAGATGTTCTAAGTCATATCAATATGCCCAGCTGATTTTTTTTAAGATTTTATTTATTTATTTGACAGAGAGAAAGACAGCCAGCGAGAGAGGGAACACAAGCAGGGGGAGTGGGAGAGGAAGAAGCAGGCTCATAAGGGAGGAGCCTGATGTGGGGCTCGATCCCAGAACGCCGGGATCACGCCCTGAGCCGAAGGCAAACGCTTAACTGTTGTGCCACCCAGGCGCCCCTGCCCAGCTGATTTTTGATAAAGATGTAAAAAAAATTCAATGGAAGAAAGATAGCCTTTTCAATGTGTGGTAATGGAAAAATTAGAAATCTGTAAACAAAAATATGAATTTTCACCTAAACTTCTTACTTATTCAAAAATTACTTCAAAGTGATCATGGTTCTAAATGTAAAATGTGAAACTACAAAACTTTTAGAAAAAATATAAGGGAAATCTTTAGGATCTAGGGCTGGTCAGGGTTTTTGGACTTGACACAAAAAGTATGACCATTAAAGGAAAAATTGGTAAATTGGATCTCATCAAAATTAAAAATTTTGCTCTATAAAATCTCATGTGAACAGAATTAAAACACAAGCTATGGAACTGTAGAAAATATTTGCATACCACATATGCAGCAAAGGACAAGTATCTAAAGTATATTAAAACCTTTCAAAATTTTACATGAAAAATTCAACCTGATAATAAAATGAGCAAAAATTATGAAGAGACAGCTTACTGAAAAATATATACAGATGGCAATTAAGAATAAGAAAATATATTCATGGGGCACCTGGGTGGTTCAGTCACTAAGCGTCTGCCTTCAGCTCAGGGCGTGATCCCAGAGTCTTGGGGTCAAGCCCCATATTGGGCCCCTCCCTTGGGAGCCTGCTTCTTCCTCTCCCACTCTCCCTGCTTGTGTTCCCTCTCCCACTGGCTGTCTCTCTCTCTCTGTCAAATAAATAAATAAAATCTAAAAAAAAAAAAAAGAAAATATATTCAACATTAAGAAAATGCAAATAAAAACACAATGAGATATCACTATATACTTATCATAAAATAGTAAATCATTAAAATATCAAAAAGTGAAAATACCAAGATTCAGGGACACTGACTATTCTTATATTGATGGTGGAAATGCAAAATGATATGACAATACTGAAAAACAGTTACAAAATTTCTTATAAGTGTAAATATGCAATCACCATAAAATCCAGCAATTGTACTCTTGGGCATTTACCCCAGAGAAATAAAACTTATGTCATCCAAAACTCATAAATCAATGTAGCATTTTTATTCATAATAGTAGTTTTATGCATAATATAATTCATCATAGCCAAAACCCGGATAGCTAAATACCAGAAATACTAGATACCATATAACATGTGAGTTTAGAAATGACATGAATGATTAAACTATTACATACATGCCATGAAATACTACTTAGCAATAAAAACCAACAATTATTGATTCGAGCAACAACTTTGAAGAATCTCCAAGGTATTAAACTGAGTTAAAAGAGTTAATCCTAGGGGCGCCTGGGTGGCTCAGTCGTTAACCGTCTGCCTTCAGCTCAGGGCGTGATCCCGGAGTTCTGGGATCGAGCCCCACATCAGGCTCCTCCGCTATGAGCCTGCTTCTTCCTCTCCCACTCCCCCTGCTTGTGTTCCCTCTCTCGCTGGCTGTCTCTATCTCTGTCAAATGAATAAATAAAATCTTTTAAAAAAAAGTGGTAATCCTAAGAGATTACATGCTGCATGATTCCATTTGTATAACATTTTGAAATGGCAAAATTTTCAGAAATAGAGAGGAGCAGTGGTTGCCAGGAGTTAGGTGACATAATGGGTAGGGGTACAGGGAAGAG
The DNA here is from genome assembly GCF_017311325.1 of Ursus maritimus. Taxonomy (NCBI): domain Eukaryota; kingdom Metazoa; phylum Chordata; class Mammalia; order Carnivora; family Ursidae; genus Ursus; species Ursus maritimus. The sequence continues at coordinate 5,894,973 of NW_024426230.1, forward strand.
AAGTGGGTGTGATTATCAAAGGATAAGAGCTGCATGAGCAATCCTTGTTATGAAACTTCTCAGGATCATGACTATTGTAAAAAATAAATCTACACATGTGACAAAATTATATAGAACTAAAGTACACACGCAATTAGAAATGAGTATAGGTAAAACTAGGCAAATCTGAATTACATGAATAAATTGCATCAATGTCAATATCCTAATGTGACGTTCTGCTATAATTTTTGCAAATTTTTGCAAATTTTTACCATTATGGAACACTGGGTAAGAGTACAATGAGATATCTCTGCCTTGTTTTTTACAATGCATGGAAAATTTACATTTGAGAGATAAAAACTCAATATATTTTCATTGGTATTGCCATTTTTCTCCCAGTTTCATTTACAAAACACTTTCTTTTTAGGTTTTAATCTGCAAAATAATTTAGTATTGAGTAATTTTACTTTGGAGAAAATAATTTACACGTAGGTACGTATGCATACACTGTGTTAGGTGATACGTTAGTATAACCCGCAACACTGACAAGTTGTGACGTCATTAATTCCAATCAGCTATGACTTAACCTATACATTTTCATGTATTAGGCCTTAACTTATTTAGTATTTTATAGGCATTTAAAAACATTTCACCTACAGAAAATCTCTCCTAAAGGACCATGTAGTAAAGTCAGACAGTTAGCTGGTCCATCAGGCACCACATTCATGACAAGTGAAAGTGCTGAGCGTTGTAGTGAGTACATAAATGAGCCAGAGCTCTTGAAGCTGTGCAATCAATCTCACTTTAAAATGAATGGGTTGTCTTGATGATGGTTTTGTTTGTGTGTTTGGTACTCAACTGAATCCGTTTGGGTAAGTAAAACTTGGAAGGAGGCATTCTATCTCTTTTTTCTTCATCAGTCAAACATCTCATCGATAAGCTATTTTTCAGAACTAATTTATTGAATCTATTAACCTCAAACTTATTTGTAACTCATAGAAAGAAAAACAGAACAGTGAAGTTCTGCCCATTTAAGTTCAGTTATGTTAAATTATGTATCGGCAGAACATCTACACCGTAGGTTTTGCCGGCATGAGTCAGACTACACATGTCCCCAAAATCATCTCCTTTCTCTCTTGTAAATTCTAAGACCTTCACAACTAATATTAGTGGAAGAGAGTACTGGGTAATCTACAGCTTTTAATTATCTGTGCCACTGCTGCACTCCTATTATTAGCCTTGTGATAAGTAGACAAGTGGGGAAATCTATATTCCTGATGAATGATATAGTCTATACCTCTGGGGAAAGGGGGTGAGCCAATTAACTTATTGAAGGGAGAGCCTTAGCCACAGTGAAAGCAATCTTAGCTAACCTTCCCACAAATCCACAACAACCATAGGCAAAGATTTGTTTTGGTGCCAAACACTTCAAGAAAGAGAAAATGAGTATTAATAGCTTCAAACTAGTTGGAGGAACTTAGCAGATAATTTGAAATAGAAAATATTTTTAATTAGCTAACTCTGAAGAACTTAAATGATAATAATAATAAATAAAACCATACTGTGAGTGGCTTAACATTTCATTTGAAGCTTTTATTTTTCCTCACTTTGGCTAATTGGATCATTTCCACATGAATGAAATACATGCTAAATTATTTACAGATAATTACATGGCTATGCTGTTGCTAAAATATTGAGACACAGTTGTCCCACAGGAAACATTGCAACAGACACAGTCACATGAAGAAATGAATAGCCAAAGAGGTAATGAAGGGGAATTAGAAGAAAAGCCCATAGAACTAGAGCAGTGTTATTAAAATTAATTTATTTTCAAAATATTATTGGCACTCATTTTTTCATTCCCCCACCTTTCTCTTCAAAATTAATGGCTCAAGTATCAGCCCCTTAAATTTGCTTAATCTGAAAACTTGTATCAGAAGTTAGACAACAAATACATTTAAATTAGATTCATAACCAATATTCCACTCCCAATAAATATGCTATCAACCACAACTGCAGAAAGGAAGGGTTCTATTTTCTATAGTTTAACTAAAGTGAGCCAGCTTTTCATTTAATAATGCCATTATTAATATCTAAACAAAGTGCTGCAGATCACATTAGTGGGCATTGAAACTAAGGGCATCTTGACTAATCATAAGTGGTAGTTTTAGGTATTGCATTCCTCAGGCACTGTAGGCACTAATTAAGTATATTTTTGCATCATTGATCTTTAGTTAACAGTTCATTTGATACCATTTTTTAAGCTACAGAAATTGTGCGTTAGGTCAGAGTTGTAACCTAAGAAACAGCAATTTCTCAAGTTTGAAGTTACTATGGGGCAAAATGAAATTTATTATATTACACGCCTTCAATCTATTCTTCTGACTCTCCACTGCCAACTCCTAAAAATAATTCTATTGTTCTCTCTTGACTTCACTGCATTCCTCCATCATTCAAGGGAGGTTTAGCCAGCCTTCTTAAAGGACTTATGTGCTTTAGAATCAATAGAATGGAGAGGTACACAGCCCTCTAAGCTGGGATGTAGGATTTTTTTCATACATATGGGTGTTAGTATAACCCTATACTAAAAAAAAAAAAAAGAAAGAAAAACTATAGACAGAATACAAGTAGAGACAAAGTGAGGAAATAAGAGACTTAAATCCAAGTTTTTAGGAGAAATCTGGGGGGGGGGTATTATTATGTTATTGTTTTGTTTTCTATGTTATTAGTTACTAATTTAGGAATAATACTTAGAGACTTCAGTGGATCTGCAAGTTAAGAAAGATACTGAAGAGTGGATGAGGAAAGCCCATTTTAGGAAATAATACTATGGATTATGAATAGGCTTACTTTTGATAATTTCTTAGAGATGTCAGTAAACACTGGAAGGATTTTAAGTACTTTGGGGCCCAATAGTTATGTTCCCAGGTCATCAAACTTATCCCTGCCACTTTTCTTTTGCCTGGAAATAGAAACTTGAATGCCCTCTTAATATGAGAAGTTTCCTTTCCTTCTTGATTTGCTTTGTAATTAAAGAAGTGCTCATCTCCTTCCAGCCCTTACTTCTGGACCCATTACCGAGGGATCACAAATCTTGGTTTTTCATGCCATACTCCAACAAAAGGAATAATAGCCTTTGGAGAAAAAAATGACTCTAGGACTTGGGTGAGAAATATGCAAAATTTCCCTGGAGCATACTGTAGTGGTAGCAAGTAAGAAAATCCTCAAATTAATAATAATAATAATTATTATTATTATTATAATAAATTATAAAATACACAAAGATGGTAGTTTGCCAAAGGGAAACAGGAGCCAACTGAAAAAGCTCCTAAGGACCAAAGCTGGAATAATTTCAGCAACAAAATATAGTCTTGTTTTATTATCCAAAGTATAACATAAAGTCCATCCCAATAACAACAATAAGAAGAGTGAAGAATTTAATAAATATGGGAGAAGAGACAAATCTCCCATGCAGAAGAAAACACAATTAATTTGTGTAGATGCAGCACCTTTTTGGAGCACTCTTTGAGTGAGAGCTACACATGACGATGTCCTGACAAAGAGTACAGTGTGGAAAGGAAGAAAAATAACTTTATAGTGGAGAAAACTGACAACCTCTGCTTCAGCCAGATGCTTAAGGTCAACATCAACAGTCACAAACCATGTTGATAGAATGTACCTTTGATATGGTATGACGAAAATGTCACTTTATCCTTGTAATCTTCCTTCCCCAAAACACCTAACCACAGCCTAACCATAAAAAAACAATTCAGACAAATACCAATTGAGGGACACTCTATGAAACATATGACTGTACAACTCAATACTTTCAACGTCATCAAAAACAAGGAAAGTCTGAGAAACTGTCACAGCAAAGAGAAGTTTTATGACACACAACTCAATGTAATAGAATGTCCAGGAGATACTGCAATAGAAAAAAAAAAGTGGAGGGTCATTAGGTATAAACTGAGGAAATATGAAGAAAGTATGAGCTTTAGTGAATAATAATGTATCTATATTTGTTATTAATTATAACAAATGTAGCATACTCATGTAACAGGCTAACAATAGGGGAAACTGTGAAGTATATGGAAATTCTGTACAGTCTTTGTAACTTTTCTTTGAATCTGAAATTGTCCTTAAATTACAAAGTTTATTTTAAAAAATTACATGACAAACTTCATAAAATTATTCCCTATTATTGTCATTTAAAAAGGAAAAAATAGTTAACATGCCCCCATGGCTTTCTATATTTTCTTTTCATATTTACCTGTAGTACAGATATAAGCCTTAAGGTACAACTTCTGTCTTGCCACCAGGAGAAAACGGCCATAAAGATAGAGGCCAACGCGTAAGGATGGAGAAGTAAAAAGATGAGAAGGACCTGAATTCATGATAGCATCACTGAACTGCCTTTTTTATTTCTGAACTTCCTACCTTCAGATTTCTTATTTCCTGAAACAAACAAATGTCCATCTCTTTATGTGATGACTACTCCAAAGGACCAGAAAATGAACCCCATGAGAAGAAAGGCCAAGGATTATGGTTCTGCCATAAACATGGTATTACAACAGTACCAGTACTTTCCTTTCCCTGCCTTATGCCACAATCTCAAACATCCAAATGCAACAATTAATTCAGACTGAAAAGGTAGAGCTAGAAAGGAGAAAGCAGTTGACTGTGCTTCCCAAACCACCGAAGGCTTCCAGCTGCATCAAGCCTGGCTTAGGGGAGAGAAGAAAGTTTTGTTAAGTTTTCAGAAATTTATATTATAATGTACAGACTGGAGTTATATTACACCAGAATAGACTTTTATCATCTCAAAGTCATGAGAAATTTCTAGAATTTCTCCAAATTTTTATCCAAGAGAAGAGGAAGAATGAGTCTCGGGAATGGGACCAAAGAGATATTGGGAACCCATTTAAAGTTGTTCATTTGTTCCCCACCAAATCCAGCACATTGAATAAATCAGTTACATAGGTTTACAGAAAATTTTGGGAGAGCCCTGTCTTTTGGTAGCTTGTGTTTTCTAACTATCAAAAACCCTTAAGGATGCAGTAGGAAGAGCTTATTTTTATACCTACAGGTAACAAAAGGGAGAAGATGACCTATATCTCAACAACAGCAACAATGACAAAACTTTCTAATGTGTTGGTATACAGACAAGTTTAAAAATACTAAAAATGAAACTGTCTAAGCTCCTGCTTACAAAGTTTAATTTATAGTTTGCTTCCTTTTGTTTTTTGGATAAATTTTATTATTAAAACCTTTTCATCTTTTTCTTCTACATCTTTTGAAATTATCATTCATTTTTTTCTGGTTTAATGTAATTCATTTATATATATATATATATATATATATATATATATATATATATATATATATAGAGCCATCTTTCTCTAGGGGAGGGAGGGATAGATTAATAAGACTAGTTGGGTGATCCTGTCAATATAAAGCAACGTAAGGGAAGCAAGGTAACAAAGTAGCACTGATACAGACCACTTGGAGAATTTGACCATTATTTAGTAAATCTGAAGCCATACTGAATTTGTTAAACTATAGAATATTTTAATAAAATCTAAAGTATGATATCCTAAGATATGTTAACTATTACTAAAAAATGAAGTTAGTCCATGGAAACATTGCCTTATGTAACTGCATGCACAAAAGTCATAACATCATAGCGATTTTAATGTGAAATTATTTATTAGACAATATTTAAAGAAACATTGAAGAAATATATAGTTTCTTGAATATGGTTTTGAAATATAATGGTTTGGATGCCTTAGAAATTAAATATATGACCAAACATGCTAAAGTCAAGTAAAACTGCTTAGGACAATATAAAAATCAATAACGCCATAAGCAAAGATAAAAATATGCCATCAATAACTCTATAAGTAAATATTATACAGTACCTCAACTCTGAAATAATTATTTTCCATAGATCAAGAAGTAATTTATAGCTTTACTGCACTTTCTACTAAACTGATGATATTTAATAAACTTAACGTCTTCTTGATTTTCTGTAGAACACGCTATTGCAAGAAAATGTACGTCTTCTACTCTAGTGCTTATTTATTTATTTATTTAAGATTTTATTTATTTATTTGACAGAGAGAGAGACAGTGAGAAAGGGAACACAAGCAGGGGGAGTGGGAGAGGGAGAAGCAGGCTCCCCACTGAGCAGGGAGCCCATGCGGGGCTTGATGCAGGGCTGGATATGGAGCTTGATGAGGGGCTGGATCCCAGGACCCTGAGATCATGACCTGAGTTGAAGGCAGACACTTAACGACTGGGCCGCCCAGACACCCCTCTAGTGCTTATTTAACATACAAATCATCTCTATACCTATAAAAGTAACCACTTTGAAACTCCTATAAAATCTCTACTTGGACATTTTCATTTGGATTTCTTTCTCTAAAAAATAAAAGATTTTATTTACTTATTTGAGAGAGAGCACGAGCAAGGGGGGAAGGGTAAAGGGAGAGGGAGAAGCAGGCTCCCTACTTAGTAGGAAGCCCCACGTGGGGCTCAGTCCCAGGATGCCAGGATCATGACCTGAGCTGAAGGCAGACAGTTAACTGACTGAGCCACCCAAGTGCCCATGGATTTCTTTCTAAATTGGGCCTAGAAACACAGAATTACTCTTTAAGATTTATATATCTCAGTCTCATACTCTATTCTAGAAACATCCACAAGATTGACAGTACCTTCAGAAGCTTTTAAATTATGAAACCCACTTAATTTCCTCATGCTTTTGAATATAGATAAATGATTAGCCTGTCACCAACATTTGGTATGTATGCCATTCTCCACAGTTCTTACAAAGTTATCAGCGACTTCTCATGATCTCACCTGGAAGACTCCATATCCTAGGCTGTCAATTAGATGACAGTCCCTAATTACTTCACTTAACCTGAGCTTCTACTCCATTTGTTCAGTATTGTGTTCTTTTTTGCCAATCTTTGTGGCAGATAAGAAAGAAAGAAAGTGAAAGTTTTGCTTTATCTCCAGCATCCGTTCATAGTTTTCTGTCAGTCCTAAGTCTTTTGCACCTCTTGCTATGAACATATATTTAGATTTTCATAGGTTCGTCCCTACTGTTTTTTATGGATGTGTGTTTCTTTTGGACTTTAGTCTTTCTAATGTTATGCTTATAGGTCTATAAAATCCTTTTATAAACATCCTTGATTATATTCTCTTATTCCCTCTTTCTCTCTCCCACCTTTACTTTTTGATTTTCTATATGTCCTTTGTAAACATAAGCATTTCAGCCAGCTATGTATACAAGCCTGTGAGATGTATTTCCAGCTAGTTTCAGAAGCCATCCATAAAGTATAATTAATTAATCAAAATATTAGTAAATTTCCCCAATGGTATGAAACTAGAGATCACAAGAGGAAAGATGAAAAACCTACAAATACGTGGAAATTAAACAATAGACTTCTGAACAACCAATAGATCAAAGAACTCAAAAAAGAAAGAAAAATTTTTCTTAATAGAATAAAAAATAAAAACACAATATAGCTTATGGGATACAGCAAAAGCAGATCTGAGAGGAAAATGTATACCAGTAAATGCACATATTAAGAAATTAGAAAGATCTCAAATAAACAATCTACCTTTATACTTCAAAGCAATAGAAAAAGAAGTTAAGCCCAAAGTTAGCAGAAGGAAAGAAATAATAAAGATCAGAGTGGAAATAAATGAAATGGACACCAGAACAACAATAAAAATAATCAATGAAAGTAAGAATTCATTTTTTAAAAGATAAACAAAATTGACAAACCTTTATCTAGACTAAAGAAGAAAAAGAGAAGACTCAAATAAATAATATTAGAAATCAAAGAAGAGACATTACAACTAATAACTACAGAAATGCACAAGATGGTAAGAAACTACTATGAACAATTATATGCCAACAAGTTACGTAACTGAGAGAAACTGATAAATTTCTAGAATGCACAACTTACCAAGACTGAATCAGAAAGAAAGAGAAATCTGAACAGACCAATCAGTAAAGGGACTGAATCAGTAATCAAAAACCTCCCAACAGAGAAAATCCTAGGACCAGATGCCTTCACTAGAAAATCTACCAAACATTTAAAGAAGGATTAATGTCAATCCTTCTCAAAATCTTCCAAAAATTTGAAGAGAAGAAAACACTCCCAAACTCATTCTACAAGGTCAGCATTACCTTGATACCAAATCCAGATGCAGATAATACAAGAAAACTATAGACAAACATTTCTGATGAATACAGATGCAAAAATTCTCAACAAAATAAATTCGAATTCAAGAACACATTAAAAGGATTTCACATCATGACCAAGTGGGATTTATCCTTGGAATACAAGAATGTTTCAATATATGCAAATTGATTAATGCAATGAAAGATAAAAATCACATGATCATCTCAAAATATGTGGAAAAGCATTTGTGAAAATGCAACTTTCTTTAATGATAAAACCTTCAAGAGACTGGGTATAGAAGGAACATACTTGATCATGATAAAGGCCATATATGACAAATTTACAGCTAACATTATACTCAAAGGAGAAAAATTGAAAGCTTTTTCCTCTAAAATCAAAAATAAGACAAGAATGCCCACTGTCATTCTTCTTATTCACTATAGTAGTAGAAGTACTAGCTAGAGCAATTAGGAAAGGCAAAGAAATAAAAGACATCCAAATCAGAAAGGAAGAAGTAAAACTGTCACTGTTTGCTTATGGTATGACTTTGTATTTAGAACATCCCAAAGACAGCTGCAGGAACAAATCAATGATTTCAATAAACTTGCAGGATATAAAATTAAAAAAAGCAGAAATCAGTTGCATTTCTATACACTAATGATGAAACATCTGAAAAAAAATAAAGAAAGATATCCCACTCATGATAGCTTCAAAAACAATAAAATAACTAGCAATAAGTTTAACCAAGGAAAGGAAAGATCTATACAATGAAAACTACAAGAAATTAAAGAAACTGAAAAATAAAAAACAAATAGAAAGACATGTCATCTTAGTGGATCAGAAGAATTTATATATTTTAAAATATCCATACTATCTAAAGCCATGTATAGATTTAATGCAGTACTCAACCTCATCAAAATTCTAATGCCATTCTTTAACAAAAACAAACAAATAAGCAAAGGCACCTTTAATTAAATGGAAACACAAAAATCCTGAATAGCCAAAGCAATGATAGAACAAAGCTAGAGGCATCACACTTCCTGATTTCCTGATTTCAAACTATACTACAAAGCTATAGTAACTAAAACAGTAAGGTTTATAATAACTAATATTAGACAAGGGAGTCAACAACACCCAATGGGGAAAGGATGGTCTCTTTAACAAATGGTACTTGGAAAACTGGATAAACACATACAAAAAAAAAATGAAATTGGACCCTTATCTTACACCACTTACAAAATTAACTTAAAATGGATCAAAGGCTTAAACATTAAGACCTCATATCATAAAACTTCTAAAAGAAAACAAAGGGAAGAAGTTCCTTAGCACTGGCCTTAGAAATTTTTTTGGATATGACACCAAAACCACAAAAAACAAAAGCAAAAATCAATAAATGGGATTACATCAAACTTAAAAGCTTCTGTACAACAAAAGAAACAATTAACAACATGAAAACACAACTTCCAGAATGGGAGAAAAATTTTGCAAACTGTATCTCGGATAAGGGATTAATATCCAACTAAATTGTTTCTATACCTTGGCTATTGTGAATAATGCTGCAATGAACATGGGAGTGTTTCATTTCCCTTGGGTATATACCCAGAAATGAAATTGCTGAATCACATGGAAGTTCTATTTTTAATTTTTAAAATTTTAATCTTAATCTCCAAGATACATAAAGAACTCATACAACTCAACAACACCAAAACCCCAATCTGATTAAAAAATTGACAGAACTAAATAGACATTTTTCCAAAAAAAGACATCTAAATGGCCAATAGGTACATGAAAAGGTGCTCAACACCACTAATAATCTGATCAATAAAATAAATAGAAGTACTGAACTATAACTCATAGTATAAAATATATATTAGTCTATACTGACTGATATAAATAAGTGATCTAACTAGTTAATTTGAAAAGAAGATGAGAAGGGATAAATTTTCCTTATGGAGGAATTGAAAAAGAACATATATATGTATATATATGCAGATCCCATCTTCCCACCCCACCCCCATAAGAGTTGGAGTTAATTCTCCTTCATCCTGAGTACAAGTTAAACTTCATGACTTGCTTTCAAAATATGGAAAAGGAAGAATTTGGAAAGGGAAAATTAGTAACTTAATACTATTGGGGAAATCTGGAAGACACTACTTTATTCAAGTGATCAATATTAAATAATCATATGTGCATAGAATGTAATGTGACAGGATATGAAAGTCACTTCACCTCTGTGGTATTATTTCTAATAATCCATAACCCCCAGTCTAAGGATGAAAATATCAGACAAACCCAAACTGCGGAACATTCTACAAAATGACTTACCAGCACCCCTCAAACTTTCAAAATAATTTAAAAAAAAAGGGAAGGGAAAGACTAAAAAATCATTACAAACCATTCAAGACTAAGACATGACAAGTAAATGCAATATGGCATCCTGGGCTGGATCCTAAAACAGAAAAATGTTGTTAATTGAAAAATTTTTGAAATTTCAATTAAGACTAGAATTTAACATAGCACTGTTTATTTCTTAATTTTGATAAATGTATCATAGTAATGTAAGAAAATAACATTAGGAAAACTGAATCTGGGTGAGTTTTCTTTTTTTTTTTTTTTTTTAAGATTTTTTTATTTATTTGACTGAGAGAGAGACAGCCAGCGAGAGAGGGAACACAAGCAGGGGGAGTGGGAGAGGAAGAAGCAGGTTCCCAGTGGAGGAGCCTGATGTGGGGCTCGATCCCAGAACCCTGGGATCATGCCCTGAGCCTAAGGCAGACGGTTAACGACTGAGCCGCCAGGGGCCCCTGGGTGAGTTTTCTTGTTTCCCTTGAAAATTTCTTTAAAAATCTAAAAACTTTCCAAAATAAAATTTTCAAAATAAAAATGTAATTATATATGTTATAGTATAGTTTCTTTAAACCACAAATATTTAACTAATAGGTAATTTATTCTAAAACCCCTTTTGGAGTGCTTTATACAGAGTTACCATGTACTGGGGAGATTAGAGACATAATGGGACTACATTTTACCTGTACTTACAGATTAGCATTGTCCAGTAGGACTTTGTGATGATGAAATGTTCTGTACCTGTGCTATCCAATATTGGAGTCACTAACTACACATGACTGTGGAGCACCTGAAAGGTGACTAATGAGACTGAGAAAATGTAGATAATTTTTATTTAAAAATCACTTGTGACTAGGGGCTACTGTGTTGGACAACACAGTTCTAGATAATCCATCAGATGGCATGTTCCCTCAAAGCAAGGAATCACCATCACAATTAATTTTTTATTTTTAATAGAGATGCTTTAATATATTAAGCAAACAAATATTTAATAGAAATACTATCACTTTAACACATACAAACAGAAAGATAAACAATTATAGTTGTTAGCCAATAGTCATTTCAAATTTAAGTGTATTTGATACATAGAGAAGTGCATTTGATCTACCGACAAGTTAGTTTTTCTCTAATCCTAAGAAGGTGATGTTTTCTTGCCTCTGTGCTTCCGGATGAAGCATGCTGTTTTGAACTAGGTTCTCTTATGTTCTTCGTCTTCTTGAGATACAGTCTGATGTGACCTGATGAAATGTGACATGCTTGTCACTTTTTGTTAAAAGTGAGTATAAATGAGAAAATATCCATGTAACTAGAATGTTTTCCCATTACTCGTTCCTGGCAGGTAATAGTCTACTAACACAGCCCTACATGGGAGGGGAAAAAAGCATTGGTATTAAAAGCAGCTGATGCCTTAACAAAAAACAGTTAAAACATTAAATTCAAGAGAGACTGCTTCTATATTCTCAGGATTCTATCTTGCTTCCCCATAGTCTTATTTGAAAGGCTGAATAATAATTACTTCTGAAGGAAATAATCAGAATATATATGGGGAGTGAGATGAGGAACAGATAGGACCAGTATACCAGTATTGCTTTTTTGTGGAAAGCATATTTAGTGAAAAGGGAGAGAAATTGTGTAGACAGTTCACGATATATAACTAGAATTGTTTCTTATTAGAATACTTTTCTGACTAGTCCAGGAGGCATTATACTTTAAGCCATGTTCTTGGTGATGCAGAAAATTTCTACCTATAATGCCATATGAATTCTACCTCCTACTATTATGAAAATGAGGAGTAACAGAAAGATACTCCATTTTCTTTTTGTCACTCTCAAAAATATTAAGGTAATAATATGAAAAAGTATTTATCTAAATGGCTATCTTTTTTTAAAGTTCATGCAAGGCAAGAAATAGCCCAATGCAATTTGATTAAATTTATACATGGTTGACAAAAGATAACATATAGCTGAAAGAATGTATTTTAGCTGGTAAAAGTAGAAATCATTTCAAGGAGCCCAAATATTCTAGATTTACCTTTAACTGTCACAGATAAAAAGGATTAATTAATGAAGTCTGCACTCAATAGATAAAGGGCTCCACTGGTACTCTGTTAATTTTCTTGACAGAGAAAGATAGTCCAGGTTGAATTTCCTCGTTAGCTTGAAATGGATTCCAGCTCTGCCTTCTTAATATCAGGCGAAAAAGAAAAAGCAGAATATAAAAGCTAAAATTAATCATAAATATTATATCAGTAGCATCCTTTAAAACTGCCTAAATATGCAATGTATATTTAAAGTCATGAATTTCATATACTTCACAAGATATCATCTAGTATTTTTTTCTAAATCAAAGAATCTGAAATCTGTTATAGTTCATATGATTTATGGTACCAAAGAATATTAACATTATATAGTGTTACATTAGTCAAATTAGATTCCATGCACATAATGATGGAATAGAATCTCTCATATTATTTATTCATTTTATTTTTGAGGGGAAACAATGCAAATCTACCATTTATTTCAAATGTCCTCGCAACGTTGTGTGAAACATTCTTTTTTTTTATTTTTTTTTTTTATTATATTATGTTAGTCACCATACAGTACATCCCTGGTTTTTGATGTAAAGTTCCATGATTCATTAGTTGCGTATAACACCCAGTGCACCATGCAATACGTGCCCTCCTTACTACCCATCACCAGCCTATCCCATTCCCCCACCCCCCTCCCCTCTGAAGCCCTCAGTTTGTTTCTGAGTCCATAGTCTCTCATGCTTCATTCCCCCTTCTGATTACCCCCCCTTTCTTTATCCCTTTCATCCCCTACCAATCTTCCTAGTTCTTCTGTTCCATAGATGAGAGAAATCATATGATAATTGTCTCTCTCTGCTTGACTTATTTCACTTAGCATTATCTCCTCCAGTGCCATCCATGTTGCAGCAAATGTTGAGAACTCGTTCTTTTTGATAGCTGAGTAATATTCCATTGTATCTATGGACCACAACTTCTTAATCCAGTCATCTGTTGAAGGGCATCTCGGCTCCTTCCACGATTTAGCTATTGTGGACAATGTTGGTATGAACATCGGGGTGCATATGGCCCTTCTCTCCACTACATCTGTATCTTTGGGGTAAATACCCAGCAGTGCAATGGCTGGGTCATAGGGTAGCTCAATTTTCAACTTTTTAAGGGACCTCCACACTGTCTTCCAGAGTGGCTGTACCAACTTGCATTCCCACCAACAATGTAGGAGGGATCCCCTTTCTCCACATCCTCTCCAACAATTGTTGTTTCTTGCCTTGTCTATTTTTGCCATTCTAACTGGCGTAAGGTGGTATCTCAGTGTGGTTTTGATTTGAATTTCCTTGATGGCTAATGATTTTGAACATTTTTTCATGTGTCTGTTAGCCATTTGTATGTCTTCATTGGAAAAGTGTCTGTTCATATCTTCTGCCCATTTTATGATTTGTTTATTTGTTTCTCACGTATTGAGTTTGAGAAGTTCTTTGTAGATCTTGGATACCAGTCCTTTATCTGTAGTGTCATTTGCAAATATATTCTCCCATTCCGTGGGCTGCCTCTTAGTTTTTCTGACTGTTTCCTTGGCTGTGCAGAAACTTTTAATCTTGATGAAGTCCCATAAATTCATTTTATCTTTGGTTTCTCTTGCCTTTGGGGATGTGTCATGAAAAAGGTTGCTTTGGCTGATGTCGTAGAGGTTGCTGCCTATGTTCTCCTCTAGAATTTTGATGGATTCCTGTCTCACATCGAGGTCTTTCATCCATTTGGAGTTTATTTTTGTGTATGGTGTGAGATAGTGGTCAAGTTTCATTCTTTTGCATGTAGCTGTCCAATTTTCCCAGCACCATTTATTGAAGAGACTGTCTTTTTCCCACCGGATGTTTTTTCCTGCTTTATCAAATATTAGTTGCCCAAAGAGCCGAGGGTCCATTTCTGGGCTCTCTATTCTGTTCCATTGGTCTATGTGTCTGTTTTTGTGCCAGTACCATGCTGTCTTTGTGATCACAGCTTTGTAGTACAGCTCGAAATCCGGCATTGTGATGCCCCCAGCTTTGTTTTTCCTTTTCAACAGTTCCTTGGTGATTCGGGGCCTTTTCTGTTTCCATACAAATTTAAGGACTGTTTGTTCCAGTTCTTTGAAAAATGTCCTTGGTATTTTGATCGGGATAGCATTGAAAGTGTAGATTGCTCTGGGTAGCATGGACATTTTAACTATGTTAATTCTTCCGATTCATGAGCATGGAATATCTTTCCATCTTTTTGTGTCTTCCTCAATGTCTTTCAAGAGTGATTTATAGTTTCTAGAATATAGGTCCTTTACGTCTCTGGTTAAGTTAATTCCAAGGTAACGTATGGTTTTTGGTGCTATTGTAAATGGGATGGATTCCCTAATTTCTCTTTCTTCGGTCTCGTTATTCGTGTATAGAAATGCAACTGATTTCTGAGCATTGATTTTGTATCCTGCCACATTACTGAATTGCTCTATAACTTCTAATAGTTTGGGAGTGGCTTCTTTTGGGTTTTCCATATAGAGTATCATGTCATCTGCAAAGAGAGACATTTTGACTTCTTCTTTGCCAATTTGGATACCTTTTATCCCTTTTTGTCGTCTGATTGCTGTTGCAAGGACTTCTAGTACTATGTTGAATAATAGTGGCGAGAGCGGACATCCTTGTCGTGTTCCTGATCTTAAGGGAAAGGCTTCCAGCTTTTCCCCATTGAGAATGATATTTGCTGTAGGCTTTTCATAGATGGTTTTTATGAGATTGAGGAATGTACCCTCTATCCCTACACTCTGAAGGGTTTTAATCAGGAAAGGATGCTGTATTTTGTCAAATGCTTTTTCTGCATCTATTGAGAGAATCATATGATTTTTGAATTTTTCTTTCTGGATAAAATCTAAGACACCAATCGATTTGCGAATGTTGAACCACCCTTGCATCCCAGGGATGAATCCCACTTGGTCATGATGGATAATCCTTTTAATGTACTGTTGGATTCTATTAGCCAGGATCTTGTTGAGGATTTTGGCATCCATATTCATCAGGGAAATCGGTCTGTAATTCTCCTTTTTGATGGGGTCTTTGCCTGGTTTGGGGATCAAGGTAATATTGGCCTCATAGAATGAGTTTGGTAGCTTTCCTTCTGTTTCTATTTTTTGAAATAGCTTTAGGAGAATAGGTATTATTCTTAACAGTACCTGTGATACAGGTAGAACTTACATAGAGAATACAATAGTGATATTCCTTAAAGGAAATAACATTCAACTTTGGAAAGACTCACTAGGAAATAGTGGTACAGATGTTATGAAAATGTCAGGGCCCACCACAATCGATGACAACCTATAAAATTGGATTTAAGGTCTGACAAAGATTGAAGGCTAACCCCAAACAATGCTTTAAAAGTTTCAAGTGGCTATTATCAAAGGTGTTAAAGATTAAGCTATTATTAAAAACATGAGAAAATTATTTTTAAAGTGAAATTTTTTTTTCTCACATGTAGCATGTTTTTGCACAACAAAATAAAGATACTATATATTTGAGAATTACTCCCAAATTTTATCTCCAGTCTGGATCTCCCTTCTGATGATCAGAGTCACAGATCCAAATCATCAATTAGATGCTTAATAAGTAACTCATATAGGTGCCTTAATGTATCCAAAAATGAACTCTTAATCTATCCCTCAAAACTTCCTCTTCTCAAAGTCTTGCTTCCCCACAGTTTCCACTTCTCAGAAAACGGCAACCCTCTTGAGTTGTGTCAGAAACCTAGTGTTGTCCTTGACTTCTTTCATATTTTCAGATAAGACATCCAATCCATCAGCAAATTCTGCTTCAAATAGTATCCAGAATGCAACCACATCTACCCACCTCCACTATACTATCATCTCTGTCTTAAGTTATTACGATAATAACTGGTCTCTTTGTTTCCCGCCTTTGCTCCACACCTCATATATATTCCATTCTCAAGACATGTAAGGCTTCTAACGTATAAGGTGGATTTTTGTCACATCTCTCTTCGATATTGTTAGTGGCTTTTCAACTGCAAAACCCCAAATCCTTATGATGGCTTATAAGCACTTACATATTTGAGCACCCCACCCTCCTTTGGTCTCATCTTCTACTGTTTCTTTTGTATATGTCTGCTTCAGACAGAACTGCTTCTCCTTGAGAACAGTAAGCAACCTCCTTTTCCTTTACTGTTTTCGCTGCCTGAATGATCTTCCCCCAGATATCCTACACAGCTGCTTGCATGACTACCTTGGCGCTTCTCACAAATGTCACTTTATCCATTTATCTTTCTTGATGACAACTTTAAAAACAGCATCTCACATTCTCGAAACCCCTTCTCTGCTTTATTTTTCCTTATAGCACTTCTATATTTTTAGTGTGTTTCCCCTAAAAAAATAAAACTTATTTAAGAGCAGAAATTTATATCTCCTTTATTAACCATTCTACCCCCAGTTTTTCAAACAAATGCCAGTTATGTGGGTGCTCAATAAATTTTTGATGAATAAATAATCGATACGTGAATAACACATAACCATTTGATTATAATTTTGTTTACCTAAGATATCACACACATACTGTGGTCTCTTCAGCCAGTTACATATTTAAACTTCTGATTCAAAATCTACAGTGTGGTAATCATGTTTGTCTGTGGCATTTTAACTTCCAGAAAACCAGCAAACGTTTGCTTTGTTTTACTCTGCAAAATCACTGTGCTAAATATTCTGGAATAAAAATATAATAAAAACTCAAAGAGCTTATTTTTTTTTTTATTAAAAATACAGTCCTAGGGGTGCCTGGGTGGCTCAGGCAGTTAAGCAGCAACTCTTGATTTCGGCTCAGGTCATGATCTCAGGGTTGTGGGATCAAGCCCCCACCCACTCCCTGCCCCCATGAGGCTCCATGTGCAGTGGGGTGTCTGCTTGAGAGTTATCTCTCTCCCTCTCCCTCTGCCCCTGCCCTTGCTCTCTTGCTTTCTCTCTCTCAAATAAATCTTAAAAAAAAATAAAAATAAAAATACAATCCTAGCATCATTTACTTTATAGATAAGTGGAAGGAAATGAATGTAGGAATGCAATTATTATTACCATCTCTTCATAGATACAGAGCATGGGTAGGGAAGTTAGACATTGTTATCATGTTCTAGCTTTGAGACTGACATTATATGAGCGTGTTTCCAGGAGAACATGCCTAGAATGTAATGATTGAAAGCTGTGATCACAGCTTCAAATACTCTGGGTACATCATGCAAAACAATGCATGAGATATAAATATTAAACTTCCTGAGGTGCATTTTAGCATTATGATTCCAAAATTATATTTCTTTTAAAACACATTACAGACCAAATCAAATATAGAAAGAAAATCACACAAAGACAAAATGTACAGCATGGCCTAGGAACAACCAATCTGTGATTTCTGTTCCAAAGGAATTGTAACATACTTAGGTATTTCTTCTTCATTGTTAACCATCTTTTGTATTAAAAGAGTGATAGTTGACAAATGGTTTATGTGTGATCCAAAAAAAATTTATAGGCAAGACCCCAAAATATGTCAATATTTATCTAATTCTATCATGGGGAATAAGGAGCTGTGATTCTAGGCAACCAAGTCTAGTTTTTAAGGAGGAAATACTGCTATTATGGAACAGTATAATTTATCCAATTGCCTTACCTTGAGATTACTGAAAGGAAAAGGAAGAGGAGAAGGGGCGGGAGGAGATCAAGATGAAGAAGACAACGATGAAGATGAAAAAGAAGTAAAAAAAAAAAAGAGGACAAAGGCAAAGATGGTGATGCCAATAAACTTTCAATCCTTTTATTCTCAAGCTCTAGTCACCATATGTGGCAATAATTGGCTTGTGATTTACAAGCATTAATAGTAATGATCCTTTTAATTATTTTTATTCATTAAGTCATTCAACAAATAGTTTTGAGCACTTGCTACATGCAAGGCTCAACTACATGTGCTCAACTCTGGGTCATCTGGAGAATATTATACCCAGCTACTGCCTTCAAGTAGCAATACTGTAGGAGACTTTCTCATTAGGAAGGTGTGCCCAGTCCTGAATGCTAAACGATGACTGTGTTTTTAAAACCAAGTATCTATTTTCTAATGAAAATAAATGACATCTGATTTATCAAGCATCAGTTGCTTGTGAGTGTTAATCAGTGACGTGTAGTCAGATTACTCACAGATTAAAAAAAATTAATGTTAATCAGTGACGTGTAGTCAGATTACTCACAGATTTAAAAAAAATTAAAGTCTTATTTCTAGAATAACAGCTCAATAAATCTGTTGAGAAGACTTGGCCTGTGTTAGTCTTATCCAAGCACTGTCATTCTTTGGGGCCTGACCGGACAGTCTTAATCTCTCTTTGTTCTATCTTCCTCTCAGATGCTGCATGATATATATATATATATATTTATATTTCAAACTATATATATATATATATTTAATGCTGCATGATATATATATATTTCAAACAATAAATATATATATTTAAAACCTATAAACCTATAAAAAAAGCAGATGCTGCATGATATATATATATATTTCAAACAATAAATTTAAAACCTATAAACACAATGGAAGAGTTATAGGTTTGGATTAATTGTGATTGCTGGAGAAAATTCACTTAACAGAGAGCAGCTGGACTGGACTAGATGGACTTAATAGGAAGAAAGAGGGTCAGTGTCTTTCCAGGCTAGAAAGCAACATGACAAAACATGCCCTACCTTACATGGACACGGTGCAGGGTCTGAAGTGGCATAGCACAGACTGTGTGCAGAAGCTATGAAGGGATGGTAGGAATGAGTCTGTATTCTACAGAACTTTGGATGTCATTTAAGAGAATTACATGGATAACGGTCAGCTGCTTTTTAATGCAGAATGGCAATAATGACCAGAATAAATTAGATGAGCAAGAGATTAAACAGAGGCTAGTGATAAAGACAGCAGACTAATTCTCTGAAAGCCATTTTGTTGAAGGACACTTTTCTGGCAGAAAGTTTGCCAAATGATCAATTCATTTAATGGCCAATTCAAAAGAAGACCAATTCACCAAATTGTTTTAGCCCTTCCCCCCAAAATGGACTTTACTGATTACTATAAAATACACAATAATTTCTGTTGCAGTGGAAGGTTTCAACAAGCTTTATAAACATTTTCCTCTCAGAGATTTGGTTTTGATATAGTCATTTTGTCCTACTTGTTTTGTCCCAGTTGTCGTGCCAGAAAGAGCAGTATTAAATGAATTTGTTTTTTCATAGTTACTATTTTTTAAACGATGAAATGGGCCAGTCTCTTCCAGACATCTTTAATGCATGTACTATCTTTCTCCCTTTTCTTAATATAGAGATTTTTAAATAGATCTATCAAATTAATTGTTCGTATTTTTCTCACCTCATGAATCCCATGCATCATGCCATTTAGTATCGTATACATGAAATGATAAATTTGTTCAAGTAAAATTTAATAGCTCTTTTATTTCCTCTATGTTTATAGACTTCGTCAGTCAGCAAAACAAAATTTATGTGTACATGCACATTTTCACATATCACTGTTAACTTCATTCTCATTTATCAAAATTAACCCATAGGAGTTGTACTCTAAATTAGACACATACTTCTTATAAGTTAGTACAGACATAAATTCACAAAAACAGAGAACACAGGAAACTGTACTAAAGTGAAAGTCTATCAATTTTCATACAAAATGTTGATTATTCAAGAAGAGCTCAGAGGTGACATCACCAAAATGGCAACATAGGTTGTTCCCCACTTCACTTACCTCACAGAACAGTTAACAACTATTCATAGACAAGACACCACTGAGAACCCTAGAACATGGGAAGGAGGCTGAAGTACTCCCTGCACCACAGAGACCAAGCCAGACCACATTAGAAGGGTAAGAGGAGGAGCAATATGCTGATCACATTGGCCTTCCCCTTGGCCAGTGCAACACCACACCAAGAAGTCTTACTGAGCCTGCAGTCCATCCAGTAGGAAAAGAGAGCCTAAGGTGGACATCAAGGTCGCCAGCATTGAAAGTCACTTCTTGGGAACTTATAGTCCTGTCTTGCCACATGGGGATTGTGGAGAAATCTGTAGGCCTTGACCACTGGAAATCTGATTGTGACAGATATGATAGGGAAGAGAAGTAAAAGTGCAAGGTTTAGGAACTCCATTGAAGATATTTTATGTAAGCTTCATGGTAACCACAGAAGAACCTATAGCAATTACATAAAAGACAATGATAAAAAACCAAAACATACTTATACCAAAGGACATCAAAACATACCAAAAAAAAAAAAGAGAGAGAGAGAGATCAGGATATAAACAAGGAACATCAGGAATCTACAGAACACCCCAAAAACAATTAACATAATGACAACAGTAAGCCCTTACCAATCAATAATTTTTGTAAATATAAACTGATGAAATTCTCCAATCAAAAAATAGAGAATGGCTAAATGTATTAAAAAAAATACAACCCACTGATATGCTGTCTACAAGAGAATCACTTTAGTCCTAAACTTACACGTAGACTGAAAGTGAAGGGACAGAAAAATATATTTCAAACAAATGATACCCAAAACAAACAAACAGCAACAACAACAATAAAAAAGAGGTAGCTATATTTTTATCAGAGAAAATAGACTTTAACTTAAAAATGATAAAAAAAGAGACAAAGAAGTTCATTATATAATGATAAAGGTGTCAATCCACCAAGATATAAAACTGTATAGGCACAACATGGGAACACACAGATATATAAAGTGAAAGTGAACAGAACTAAAAGGAGAAATAAACAGTATACAGTAACAGTTGGGTACTTTAACGCCCCATTCTCAACAATGTATAGATTATCCAGACAGAGAAATAGAAAGGAAATGGTGGGTTTGAACCTTACTAAGGACCGAATAGATCTAGCAGACATGTACAGAACATTCTATTCTACAACAGCAAAATACACATTCTACTCAAGTGCACATGGGACATTTTCTAGAACAGACCATACGTTAGGCAACAACAACAAAAAAATGTCTTAGCAAGTGCAAACATTTTGAAATAATACCAACCATCTCCTCTTACCACCTTGGTATGAAACTAGAAATCGTTAACAAGAAGAAAACTGGAAATTCAGGAATACATAGAAATTAAGCTCTCCTGAATGACCAATGAACCAAGGAAGAAATTAAAAAGGAAATAAATTATCTTGAAAAAACAAAAATGAAATCACAACATACCAAACTAATAGAATGCGGCAAAAGCAGGCATAAGAGGAGAGTTCCTATAACATAGGAAATGCCTATACTAAGAAACAGAAAAACCAAACCCAAACAAAAACAAGACAAAAAGCCCTAACCCTAGATTTTAAGGAACTAGGCAAGAACTGGGCCCAAATCTAGTGGAAGAAAGAAAAAATAAGATTAAAGTATAAATGAATGAAATAGAAAAGAGGAAAGCAATAGAAAAGATTAATATAACTAATATAATGAAACAGAAGAGGAATGCAGCAGAAAAGATTAATGTAAGATAACACAACTATAATTAATATAACTAAATTAATTAATATAACATAGTTGATTCTTTGAAAAGATAAAATTGATAATCCTTTTGCTAGACTAATGAAGGAAAAGGAGAGAGGACCCAAAGCAGCAAATTTATAAATAAAAGGAGATGTTACAATGGATATTATAGAAATACAAAGGATCATAAGAAGCTACTATGAACAAGTATATACCAATAAACTGGACAACTTAGAAGAAATGGAAAAATTCTAAGAAACATATATAACTTACCAAGATTGAATCAGGAAGAAAAAAGAAAAACACAATAGTCCAATTACTAGTAAGGAGATTAAGGAGTATAAAAAAAATCTTCCAATAAGAAAAGGCCAGAACTATATGGCTTCATTGGCGAATTTTACCAAGCTTTTAAATCATTAACACTAATCCTTTTCAACTCTTCCCAAAAAACTAAAGAGGATGGAATACTCTCAAATTCATTTTATAAGGGCAGAATTACCCCATAACCGAAGCCAGAAAAGGACACTACAGGAAAACTACAGGTCAACATCCCTGATGAATATACATGCAAAATTTCTCAATAAAGTATTAACAAACTAAATTCGGCAGCTCATTAAAAAGATAATTCACCATGATCAGTGAGATTTAACCCTAGGATGCAAGGGCAGTTCAACATACACAAATTCATCGATATGATATATCATGTTAATAAAATGAAAAAAGTCCTATGATCATCTTTTTTTTTTAAAGATTTTATTTATTTATTCGACAGAGAGAGATAGCCAGCAAGAGAGGGAACACAAGCAGGGGGAGTGGGAGAGGAAGAAGCAGGCTCCCAGCAGAGGAGCCCAATAGGGGGCTCGATCCCAGGACTCTGGGATCATGCCCTGAGCCAAAGGCAAAAGCTTAACAACTGAGCCACCCAGGTGCCCCGAGTCCTATGATCATCTTAACAGCAAAAAAAAAAAAAAAAAAAAAAAAAATGTTTTTTGACAAAATTCAGCATCCATTCATGGTAAAGTCCTTAACAAATTAAGTATAGAAGTATAGCTAAGATAATAAAGGCCATATGACAAGCCCATAGCTAACATTATATTCAATGGTGAAAGTTTGAACACTTTTTCTCTAGGATTGGGAACAAAACAGGGGTAACCATTCTCAACACTCCTATTCAAAATAGCACTGGAAGTTCTAGCCAGAGCAATCTGACAAAAAAAAAAAAAAAAAGAAAAGAAAAAACAGACATCATAATTGGAAAGGAAAAAGTAAAGTTATCTCTATTTGCAGATGACATAATTTTGTGTATAGCAAAATCTAAAGACTGCACTGAAAAACTCTTAGATCTAATCAGTGAATTTAATAAAATTGAAGGATACAAAATTAACATAGAAAATTAGTAGCATTTTGTAAGACCAAAAAGACAATAGAAAAGATCAATTAGACTAAGATCTGTTTAAAAATAAATAAATAAATAAACATAATTGACAAACCCTTAGCTAGACTCATCAAGGAAAAAAGATAAAATAAATAACAATAAATAAATAAATAAATGAGGAGACATCACAAATGACAGCATAGAAAGGCAAAGGCTCATGAGACTAACAATTATACATCAAAAAAAATAGACAATCTAAAGAAATAGATAAATTTCTAGAAACATGACCTATAAGACTGAATCATGAAAAAATAGAAAATATGAACAATTACTAGTAAGGAGTTCAAATCAGTAACCAAAAATGTCCCAAAACAAAAGTCCAAGACCAGATGGCTTTACCAATGAACTCTACCAAACATTCAAAAGAGAGTGAATATCAATTCTCCTAAAACTCTTCCAAAAAGTAGAAGAGGAAGAAATATTTCCTAACTTATTTTATGAATCCAGCATTACCCTGATAAAAAAATGAGACAAGGATGCCATAAGAAAATACTAGTGCAATATCCCTTATAAATATAGATGTAAAATCCTCAACAAAATACTAGCAAGCTAAACTCAACAAAACATTTTTTAAAAATTATATATCATGACCAAGTGGAATTTATTCCAAAGACATAAGGATGATACAACATGGGACAATCAATAAATGTGGTATTCTACATTTTAAAAATTAAGGGCAGAAATCACATAATCATCTCAATAGATGCAGAAAAGCAATTGCAAAATTCAACATCCCATTGTGATAAAAGCTCTCAACAAAGTGAGTATAAAGGGAACATAACTCAATATAATAAAGGCCAGGGGCACCTGGATGACTCAGTCATTTAAGTATCTGACTCTTGATTTCAGCTCAAGTCATAATTTCAGTGTATGGGATTGAGCCCCACATCAGGCTCCACACTCAGTGTGGAGTCTGTTTGTCCCTCTCCCTCTACTCCTCCCCCAGCTCCCTCTTTCTCTCTCTGTCTCTCAAATAAAAAAATCTTTTAAAAATATATACTAAAGGCCACATATGACAAGCCCAGAGCTAACATGATACTCAACGGTAATTATCTGCATGCTTCTCCTCTAAGATCAGAAACAAAACAAGGATACACACTATCCCCACTTTTATTCAACACAGTATTGGAAATCCTAGCCAAAGCAAATAGGCAAGAAAAAGAAATAAAATGATCCAAATCAGAAATGGGGAAGTAAAACTGTCACCATTTGTAGACAACATCATATCATATATAGAAACTGCTAAAGACCCCACCAAGAAATTTTTAGAACTAATAAATGATTCAGTAAAAGTTCAGGATACAAAGTCAATATAAAAAAATTCCGTTGTGTTTCTATATATTAATTAACTATAAGGAGGTTAAGAAAACAATCTCATTTACAGTTGTATCAAAAAGAATAAAATACCTAGGAATAAATTTAACCAAGGAGGTGAAAGACCTTCACATTAAAACCTGTACATTAAAGATATTGATGAAAGAAACTGAAGAGGAAACAAATAAGTGGAAAGATATTCTGTACTCATATACTGGAAAACTTAATATTGTTAAAATATCCAAATAACCCAAAGCACTCTATAGATTCAATGTAATCTTTATCATAATTACAATGGCATTTGTTTCATAGGAATAGATGAAACAATCCTAAAATTTGTATGGAACCACAAAAGATCCTGAATAACTAAAGCCATCCTCACAAAGAAAAACAAAGCAGGGGCATCATGCCTCTTAATTTCAAGCTATATTACCAAATCATAGTAAATCAAAACAGTTTGGTACTAGCATAAAAATATGTCTTTTGGTACTAGCATAAAAATATGTCTTTTGGTACTAGCAAAAAAAATAATAGATCCATGGAATAGATCAAAAGCCCAGAAATAAATCCATGCGTATACGGTCAACTAATATTTGAGAAGGGATCCAAGAATATTCAATGGAGAAAAGATAATCTCTTCAATAAACAGTGCTGGAAAAATTGAATATTCCCGTGTATAAGAATGAAACTAGACCTCTATCTTATACCATGCACAAAAATTAACATAAAATGAATTAAAGACTGAAATGTAAGACAAAATTATAAAACTCCTTAAAAAAAAAAAAGCCTTGATGATAAGCATGCCTGGGTGACTCAGTGGATTAAGCAACCACTCTTGATTTTGGCTCATGTCATGACTTCAGGTCGTGAGATCAAGCCCCACATTGGGCTCCACACTAGGTGTGGAGTCTGCTTAAGATTCTCTCTCTCCCGGGGCGCCTGGGTGGCACAGCGGTTAAGCGTCTGCCTTCGGCTCAGGGCGTGATCCCGGCGTTATGGGATCGAGCCCCACATCAGGCTCCTCCGCTATGAGCCTGCTTCTTCCTCTCCCACTCCCCCTGCTTGTGTTCCCTCTCTCGCTGGCTGTCTCTATCTCTGTTGAATAAATAAATAAAATCTTTAAAAAAAAAAAAAAAAGATTCTCTCTCTCCCTCTCCTTTTGCCCTACCCCCCCAAAAAATAATAATAAATAAAAATTTAAAAATAAAAGGACTTGATGATTAGAAGCTCCTTTCAATGGGTCTTAGCAATGAATTTTTTGGATATGACATTTAAAGCACAACAACAAAATGAAAAATAAGCCAGTGGGTCTACAATGAACTAATAGCTTCTGCACAGCAAGAGAAATGATCAACAAAATGAAAAGATACCCTATAGAATGGGAAAAAAATATTTATAAGCCATATATCTGAAAGGCGGTTAATATCCAAAATATGTAAAGAACTCATATAAGTCAATTACAAAAAATAATGAATAAATCCCATTAAAAATGGGCAATGGACCTGAATAGACATTTTTCCAAAGACAACATACAAATAGCCAACAGTCTATGTAAAAAGGTGCTCTACATCGCCAGTCACTGGGAAAATGCAAATCAATAACACAATGAGATATCCTCTCACACCTGTTAGAATAACTATCATCAAAATGACAAGAGGTAAGGATATATAGAAAGGATATATATAGAGATATGTATATCCGCTGGCAAGGATATATAGAAAAGGACACACCTCTGCACTGTTGGTAGGATTTTAAACTGGTACAGTCACAATGGAAAAAGTACAGATTCCTTAAAAAAACTGAAAATAGAATTACCGTATGATCTAGCAATTTCAGTTCTGAGTATCCAAACAAAGTGAAAACTCTGTATCAAGGATATATCTGTGCCACATGTATAGCAGCATTATTTATAACAGCCAAGAATGGTAACAATCTAAGTGTCCATTGATGGATGAATAAAGAAAATGTGTTATACATATGCAATTGAATATTATTCATCTATAAAAAGAAGGAAATCTTGCCATATGTGACCATATGATGGACCTTTATGCTAAGTGAATTAAGTCAGAGAAAGACAAATACTGTATGATCTTACTTATATGTAGAATCTAAACAAATAAAAGAAAGAAAAGAAAAAAACCAAATACATAGAAAAAGAGATCAGTTTTGTGGTTACCAGAGGCAAGGGATGTGAATAGGGGGAATTAGATAAAGCTGGGTAAGAGATACAAACTTCCAGTTGTAAGATAAATATTAGAATGAAATGTAAAACATGAGTGCGTTAGCTAAGACTGCTATATGGTACATATGAAAGTTGAGGGTAGATGCTAAGAGTTCTCATCAAGAGAGGGGAGAAAACATTTTGTTTTATTTTTAAAAAGAAAGAAAAAGAAAGAAGAAAGAAAGAAAGAAAGAAAGAAAGAAAGAAAGAAAGAAAGAAAGAAAGAAAGAAAGAGAAAGAAAAGAGAAAAGAAAAGAGTGACCAGTGTCTGATTTTAAGGATATGTTTAAAACAGACTTTCATTGAACTCAACTCACATGAATTAAAAAGACACTGAAACATCAAGGCTCTGGATTGAAAATGCGATGGAAGTGAAATAATCCACCCCATTATTCAGCAATTTCTTATTATCTGAGATACACGTTGTCTGAAATTTAAAATATCAGTATTTCTTGTTTCAATACTCAATGCTCAAAGTTTGCTGAAGCAGCCCATGGGGGGAGAAAAGTAATATAAACTTTTTAAATAGATATAAAAACTTTCGGGAGGTTAATTATAAATTGTAGAATTGATCATTATGTAAGTTCTCAAGTTAAAAGGATTTTTAAATATTACAGAGAAAATATAATGGGCTCTTGAATTGTGTTTGAAGCAATTAGGATGAGTACTAGAAAGCCTATTAACAGAACCTGGCATATTGATTGGAGACATTGGTTGAGGTAGAACAGTTAATAGATTTTGTTCCTAGGTCACTGAAAGGTCAAAGTGACTCTTATCAAAGGGTTGAAACAAGAAGAAAAAAATATTTTGTCAGGAAAGATAATGAGGAATTGAGGGCACGTGGAGTATGACATGTTGGAATGACATGGTCAGGTATCCATCAAACAATGAAAAATGGGAGCCCTGGAGCTCAGGATAAAATTCATCAGAATAATTAGAAACGAAGAATGCAGTTAACCAATATTTATTATACACGTACAATGTACCAGGTGCTAAGGCAAGAATTTTAAATACATATACTGATTTACTCTCAATGACGACAACCTTTCAGAATGACTTGCTATTCTCACTTTATCCTCAATTAATAAACCACGACTTAAAAAAATTACAAGTTACTGTTATAAGTATATTTTTGTAGGTTATATTATTGTTTCCAATTTTGTGTTTCCTTTGCAGGGAAGGATGTATATTCCTGCCCCTTGACGTATGATTTGCTATACCTCCCTAAAGAAGGAATATATTTCTGCAGATCATGAATATCATGCTTGTCTATGTGACTTGCTCTTGACATTTATTTATGCTATATTCAATTAGAAACTTTAAGAATGATCACATGGGGGGGGCACCTGGGTGGCTCGGTCATTAAGTGTCTGCCTTCCGCTGGGGGTGTGATCCCAGGGTCCTCAGATCAAGCCCCACATCAGGCTGCCTGCTCTGCTAGGAGCCCGCTTCTTCCTCTCCCACTCCCCTTGCTTGTGTTCCCTCTCTCACTGGCTGTCTCTCTGTCAAATAAATAAATAAAACCTTTAAAAAAAAAAAAGAATGATCACATGGGCTTGTCATTTTCCTTTTCCTTTTTCTAAAAGGCAGGATTTTTTTCCCTCAGTTTGGATCTAGTAGAAAGAAGGCATGTAAAATAAGAGAGACAACATCTGATATAAAATATAAACAAGGAAACGAAATTTGTGGTGTAATCTACTAAGACTCAAGGATTGTTTTTTATGCAACATAACCTAGTAAAAGTCAACCAATACAGTGGTAAGTCATGGAGCTCATATTCAAAGTAAGTTCTATCTGGTTTTAAATCCCATGCATAATCTATGAAATCATTCTCTCTCTCATTATGTGATATGTAAAGCCATGTGTAGAGGATGTAATTCAGAACTGAGTGTAAACGTTCAAGGACAATCTTGGGAAATCTCCATTTTGTCAATACACAAAGTATGAGGAAATAGGAAACAGACTAAGAAAAAACATATAAATGCAATGGTAGAACAGTTAATGTAGGAAAAAAATTCAAGAAGAAAATAATCTGTGATATCAAATATTGAAGAAAATGGGAATGATGAGGACTAAGAAGAATTTAAGAAGAATTTTAGAAATCAGATCATTTATCATCTTCAAAGCTTGCCTGACATATTTGAAGAACTAAGATGTCAAGGGAAGGCAAGTGTTCGTAACCTCAGTCTAAGAACACTTTGGTATGGATCCTTGGATTACATGAATCTGAACCATTAAAAATACTGCCTTTATATTGCTTATGTAAGAATTAGTTAG
Organism: Ursus maritimus; assembly: GCF_017311325.1. Classification (NCBI taxonomy): domain Eukaryota; kingdom Metazoa; phylum Chordata; class Mammalia; order Carnivora; family Ursidae; genus Ursus; species Ursus maritimus. Next base: position 5,924,297 of record NW_024426230.1, read on the forward strand.
TTTAAAACAACATCAGTTTATTAGCTCAGTTTCTATGGGTCAGAAATCTGACACAGGACTCACGGGGCTAAAATCAAGTTGTGAACAGAGCTATGTTACTTATCGGAAGCTCAAGAGAAGAATACATTTCCAAGCTCATTCAGGCTTTGGCCAAATGCATTTCCTTAACAGTTATATGATTTAGGACCCACTACCTTGCTGGCTGTCAGCCAGAAACTGTCCTCAACTCCTAAACACCTTACCTACTCTTTGTACATGTCCCCTACATCTCAGAACCACTAAGTTACATCGCAGCCTTTGAGTATTTGAAATTTCTTCTAACTTCCCCTTCTTTTGAATCTCTTTTGCATTATTCTTCTGGCCCCATTCTCTAACTGATTTTTGCTTTCCATTTCTGCTTTTAAGGCTTATGTGATCAGAGTGATTGGGCTCACTCTAATACCCCAAGAAAATATCTTTATTTTAAGGTCAGCTGACTACTAACCATACTTCCATCTATAAAGTGTCCCCTCGGAAGAACCTAGATTAGTGTTTAATTGAATAAACAGAAGACAGGAAATTAGGGGAACTTTTTAGAATTCTACCACACCAAGGACATTTATTAAAAATTTACATTTCTGGGGCGCCTGGGTGGCACAGCGGTTAGGCGTCTGCCTTCGGCTCAGGGCGTGATCCTGGTGTTCTGGGATCGAGCCCCACATCAGGCTCCTCCGCTGGGAGCCTGCTTCTTCCTCTCCCACTCCCCCTGCTTGTGTTCCCTCTCTCGCTGGCTGTCTCTATCTCTGTCAAATAAATAAATGAAATCTTTAAAAAAAAAATTTACATTTCTAAGGCTCTCCTCCAAAGTTCTGTGAACAAAATTCTACGATAAGACACTGGTTTAGATTTATGCAAGCCTCTTTGGTAATTCTTTTGTATAATAAAACTTAAAAACAGCTTATCTATGAGGTCTATGGTGAATCTAATATCTGATATCTAATATCTGAAATTTTATGGAAAACATTTTCATCGTGTTCATTTTTCTAAGGTTTACCTAATTTTTAAAGGTTAGAAAGGTCCTATGACCCACAATACTTAAGAATAACTAATTTAAGGAATGAGTGAACATGAAAAGGAGGCAAGAGAGTAGTTTACACTTGACAACTTTGACAACAAAGTAAAGGAAGTGGATGGGATGGCAGTTTGAGAAGCAGGCCTGTTTGAGGGAATTTTTTTAGGATAGATAAAAATCTGGCATTTGGAAGGAAAACACTTCATGGATGGAAGCATTCAAAAGCAGAATGAAGACACCTGAAGTAGCAAATTACCTACAGCTATGAGATTAAGAGCACAGTTGGAAGTTTTAATTTTGTAATAGAATAGAGAAATGTTTTCTCTAAGAGAAAAGAAAAAGTGGACAAGCAAAGATGCAGAGAAACACTAAGGTGGCACGGCCATCATCTCCTCAATTAAGTAGGAGTAATATTGCTCACCTTTTTTAGGGATTAGAGGGCTTGACCAGCATGGAATGAGTTAGAAAAGAAGAGCTGGAAAAAACCTAAGGATTAGCCAGAGGTGAGAATACAATGAGTGGACTTTCAATGCTGCCTATTAAGAATATATAATACAGATTTGAACAAAAACAATTTTCAATAATAAAATTGTTTACTTTTTATTTCAGCCTTTCTCTGCTGTGGTCATATAATACAACGGACTAAAGTATGAAAAAAATCAAGTATATGGAAGCTATTACTGAATTAACGATTTAGATCCTATTTAATAGGATACTAGCTTGGCTGAGATGCAAAAGTCCTGTATTTAAATCTCAAATGTTGTATTAAGATTGTTAAGTAACTTTAGTCAAATCAGTTATTTTAAACTGTCTCAGCTTTTTCACTGGCCAAATGTGGATAATACTATTTGCCCCACGTCACCTACAGGGTAACTTTGTGAAAAAATAAGAGAACTATAATGTATTTTTTAAAGTTAGAAGATAACCACATCTTGCAGATTTATTGGTAGCTGTGAGAAGTACCAAAAAATAGTGTATTAGTATAATACCAGATATCCTTCTGCACTACTAACCAAGCAGAAGCTTTTTTGAATATAGAAAAAACTAAATTTTAAAAGAAAAAAAAAGTTCTGAAACTGAAAAGTTTCCAGCAACATGGCAGACAGCGTTAAAAATGCCCCTATTTAATTCACCAAAAATAGTGGATGGAATATGAAAACACTCATCATCTTTGGTAAAATAGTTTCCAATTGGCTGCACTAAAAGAAACATCTTAAATTTATAGAAGTAGACATAATTTGCTTCATTAAAGAGGAAAAGAATATCATTTAAATGCAAAAATAGGGAAAACCCACAAAACTGACAAACAATTAAAAAAAGACTTCCCATTAACTATCATTAGGTTTATCCATTCAACCAAGAAAATAACTATCACAGAATCTTAGAAACAATAAACAAAAAGAACAGTTAACTATCTAATTGTATTTTTCTAAAATGAGGGAAAGCATGTATATAATTTTTTAATTGGCCAAAATTGCACATAAAAACATTGCAATTTAAGTCCTTTATATTCACTTTCAATGTACTGAAAATTATAGACTTTCATTTGGTTTAACTCTTGTAAGTCTTTTGTGTTTCTTTGGATCTCTAAAATCCTGCAATTCACATAATCCTAAATTCTTTGTTACTCAGAAAAGTCTGACTGAAAAATACATTATTCAAAGACTCAATAACTAAATATATACATGATGAAATATTACATGTATTTAGTAAAGATGTTAATCTTACAAAGTGAAGTAACTTATTCTCAAATATGGTGGTCAGGAGTAATAAACATCTGCCCATCGCCACTTAAAAATTATACCTAGGTGATATCTGTTCACAAACTTTTTGCGTATGTATCTCCATCTTCCCCGCTCCCATTTCCAGGTAGTACTCCGAGGGACAAACCCAGAGGCCGCAGCACCCTGTGTAGCAGGCGATGGTGCTAAGTATTGCCTAAGGCCCAGAGAGGAACTGGGGATTAAATATGTGACTTCGGCATCTAATAAACCCAGAAAAATATTTTTATCTAAGGGAAATTAATTGATGAAACTCAATTTGAAAGTGAAGAGAATATTTCCAATGAATTTAAGGCAAAATTACTATTTTTTAATGTAACAAACACAAACATTTTCATTTCATATTCAAATACCCTTCCTTATGATAATTATTGATTAAAGATAGTGGTGAGAAATCTCTTATCTTTATTCAAAATTTGAATGCAGGGTCAAGAAATAGCAGCTGAGATGGGGGCCAATGTTCGCAACACCACTGTTTCCTGGTTGAGTGACCTCAAACTATTACATTATTTAAGGTTTTTTTTTTTTTTTTTTTGACAGGGAGGAAGAGAGAGCACAAGCAGGGGGAGCAGCAGGCAGAGGGAGAGGGAGAAGCAGTCTCCCTGCTGAGCAAGGAGTCTGACATAGGGAATCATGACCTGAGCTGAAGGCAGACGTTTAACTGACTAACCCACCCCGGGGCCTCAACTGTTAAATCCGTCTTAGCTGTAAAATCAGCTGGCTAAAGTAGATAACACTTCCATTTCTTAAATTTTTTAAATTCTATTTTAAATGAATAAAGTATGACTTATTTGGAAAAAATGTCTATTTAGATCATCTGCCCATTTTTTAGCTGGATTATTTCTTTTTCTGCTACTGAATTGTATGAGTTCTTTATATATTTTGGATATTAACTCCTTACCAGATGTATGATTTGCAAGTATTTTCAAATATTTTCTCCAATTCAATGTGTTGCCTTTTCATTTTGCTGATAATTTCTTTTGCTGTGCAGAAGCTTTTTAGTTTGATATAGTCCCACTTGTTTACTTTTGTTGCCTTTCTTTTTGGAGTAAGATCCCAAAAATCATCACCAAGACTGATGTCACAGGCCTGCCTATGTTTTGTTCTCGGAGTTTTATGATTTCAGGCCTTACATTCAAATTTTTAATCCATTTTGAGTTAATTTTCGTGTATGATTTAACATAGCAGTCTAGTTTTATTCTTTTGCATATGACTGTCCAGTTTTCCCAACACCATTTATTAAAGAGACTGTCCTTTCCTCACTGTATACTCCTGGCTTCTTTGTCATAAATTAATTGACCATATATACATATGTTTATTTCTGAGCTCTTTATTCTGTCCCATTGACCTGTGTGTCTGTTTTTATGTCAATACCACACTATTCTGATTACTAGAGCTTTGGATTATGTTTTTTAACAAAAGCAATTCAAATATTATGGTCATCATCAATGACATGGTCCAACATTCTTATAGGATTCAACCATACGTATTTTCCCTGAAACTGCCCTACTTTTGGTTTGGATCAGATTTGCAAATTGACTCTTTGTGTGTTCCTTATGTCTTCCAGATATACAGTTATACTTGGTATTTCCTTCATATGCACTAAATTCTCTCCTAGATTCAAGCATGACTACAGTTTTCCCCCATGTTGTCCTTTTATGATTTCATTGGCAACTTGGGAGGGGAAGAGTTAAATTTCAAGAACTTAATTGCTTCCTCTCCCATAAAGTTCTACTAGCACTTAAGATGCTTGTGTTGTGTGGGTGGGCAGTAACTAACATGGAATGCAGATAGATAGCTATAGGCCCTTTCTAGACACAGACTCCGTTATTCCTCTCGATGCAAAAGTAATGATACTGCTACTTATTAGCTTTTGGAATAATTAAGTAGAAGATAGGAATAGGAATAGGTTAGATGTTCCATATTAACACAAATTCATTAGTAAAAAAAAAAACTAAAGTAGACCATTTTTTACAGTACAAATCATTTGTCCTTTTCATGTCAATGTTAAGGCAATATTTTATAAAATATGTTAATAGCTAAAGAATTCACTATATTAAACCCCTCCAAATATTCCCTAAGGCAACATTAGAAAATGTGTTTTTTAGAGATATTAATAAAATCTGTATATTCAGGGCTTAAGGAAAGAGAAGACATAGTCACAAAAATTGTTTAAAAAGGGAAAGCAAATTTTGTGAAGAAGAAATCCATGTCCTAGTAAGGAAAAAAGGTATTTACAAGTTGAGAACATTTGGATCTTTAATGGCCAAAATAAACCCCTAAATAGTCACCATATTATAGATTCAATGGAGTCTCAAACATATATAAGGAATGCAAAACTAAGTTAAAATGAGCAATAATTAATATAATACTAAAGTATGGCTACTAAAACTTCAAAAATGACAGCCACGTTTTTTGACATATATAAAGCACATTTTAAATGTTTTAGAGTTTACAAATTGAATGGTGAAAACTAGCACCGTCTCCACTGTTTTGCCACATGATTATTGGGTACTATGATACTACAGTTTAAAATGCAGCTCTAGGGGCGCCTGGGTGGCACAGCGGTTAAGCATCTGCCTTCAGCTCAGGGCGTGATCCCGGCGTTATGGGATTGAGCCCCACATCAGGCTCCTCCGCTATGAGCCTGCTTCTTCCTCTCCCACTCCCCCTGCTTGTGTTCCCTCTCTTGCTGGCTGTCTCTCTCTCTGTCGAATAAATAAATAAAATCTAAAAAAATAAAAATAAATAAATAAAATAAATAAAATGCAGCTCTAGCATCTTTTCTCAGAATATTATTTACAAAGTAATTTTGTGGCAACATGTTTGTTTCTTGTCAACACTTTTTATGGCACCTCCAATGAAAATATAAAGTAAAATTGTCCCAGAATGAAAATATTTTATCATTCAAAGCCATACCTGAGCTTTCTCTGAAAATATAACTATAGTCCAGTTATCATGCTTCAGGCAATTTGTCTTAATCTTTCTACTTTTAAGAGTGTATGTATATACGTGTTTGTGTGCACACGTGCACACATCTGCAAATGAAAATTCCTGTGTAAAAAGCAACTGTATGAAGGTATGATGATTATCTACTCACACTCCATATGCTCAGGATGATGGAATTTGTTGTACATTGTAGAATGATACAGTGTTGAAGAGAAGTCAGTACTCCAGGGAGAAGGAACAGCATGATACATTGGATTCATGGTTTATGGCACAAGAAACATAAATGGACTTGAGTATATTATGAATGAACATTAAAACCTATTTTATAATGAAAATGAAAACATCACAAAAGGCTATTTGGGATTTTTAGCATACCTGGGATGTTGTTAGAGTAGTAAGTTCTTAAGGACTGTGAATCAATGGCTTCAAAGCAGTTGGAAACTTACATACGGCAAACATATATTATAAGATTGATTTTTGCTGCAGAAATCTATATATCAAGCAGGTTCATTGGAAGCAAATGATAAAATGAATATAGCTCTAGAAAGGGAGTACTCAAGATGGTGTGCTATCAGCCAAGGTGACATACATTATCAAAGACAACTGAGGTGCAAAGCAATGGAAGGATAATCAATTTTTCTGATGGTGCACAGTGACTCCTCTGTTGTCTTCTTAATATACTGTCAAATAAGCAATGGATATTTGTTAGTCAGTGAAATTTTTGGACCAGTAGCAGTATTGCAAGAATCACCAATAACTGCCTTTCCAAAATGTTTAAAGTATGGAAACCTAACAAGCAAACCAAGTTCTTCTTCTAACATGATTAATCATTAATACAAATGCACAAATACAACATCTTCTCTGACTCTTTTATAATGTCTTCGATTCCTACGTAAAGGAGGAAGAATTTAACTTCCAACTGAATCCTAGAATCAGAGTATTCTTCATTTTATAGTTAGAACAGAACAAAACCAAAATTTCTATAAGGTATCAGTAATTATTCAGCATCTTTTAAAATTGTCATCTTACTCTTAGAAAAGAAACCTTCAGTGCTAATACTTAAGGTGTACGGTAATGTCTTTTAGAAAGGCATATATTTGTGGGCTGTTTTCTACCTTTATTTTTTCCCTATCTTTAAATAACCAATGACAAATAAATCATGTACAGCCAAAGAAAATGGCATACTAATTTCAGAGCAAAGTTTTTTCCTTTTGTAAAAAGTGAAAATTAGAGTGTTCAGCCTTTGAGAAATGTAAATGCAATAACACCATTAAATCCGCATTGTCTTTTAAGCTAACAATCTACATTCTGTATGGAATGACTATTTTTTATTACAGAAGTTCCAAAGCTCTACAATTTACCAATAAGGTCAATATTATAAAAATGTTCTTTATCACCTTCTGTCTAAAACTGTAAAGTCATTAAGACTTTTTCCAGCATGTTAGTTTCTTTCGATTTACAAGCAGAATTTTGTGGCAAGTTTTTGCTACCACTCTCACCCACCAGTAATCAAAAGCATACACAGAATTTGGGGGCAAGTTACTTAAGCCAGTAAATATATGCATTCGCATCACATAAACCTGAGGTGTTTAGAGAAATCTAAATTTATTTACAAAAGCAACTATACTTAGATGGCAATTTTCCTATATAGAAATCACACAAAATCAATTCTCCAAAGTTAATTCATAACTACAAGGGGAAAGTAGCAAAGACAACTGTTTCTCAGAAAATCTATAGATTCAGAAGAGTAATTTTTTTTTAAAAGTCTCCCTTAAACCTGACACTTATTTTTTAATGGTTAAAGGCTACGCCCATTTCTTGAGAAAGCTCTTACGGTGTTCAAACTAACTTCAGATTCTACCAAATCCAAATTGCTCTGAGTTGAATTTTACTGAGGAACTAAAATATGGTTAAGTTTTCCAAATATAAGAACCATGATTTTTTTTTGTTTTAACTAAAACATGGCCTTTTAAACTTCATAGATGTGAATGATGCTGGAAAAAATAATTATTTCTCTTTAGTTCAAAGTATTTGAAATAAATTTAACTATGTCACCAAATTAAAGGAAAACTACAAAAGGGGTTGGGTTAATAAAGATGTTTATAATTGCTGAATTCTCTCATATTCATAACAGTCCTCACTGTCGTAAGTCCTGGCACTCACGCACCACAGAAAGGAGCAAAATGGAGATTTTATTATCACATTGCAAGTTTGTGTTTGTCTTCTGTCAGTCCATAATTTCTTTGCCAAGTACTACAACTAGACTCCATCTGGTGCATTTACCACCTCAATTTAAAATCTGCAGAAAAATTCCAGCTAATGATGAGAAACAAAGCAATTTGGTATTTGTTTTACTTCATTTTAAGCATGATGGTCATTACCAGAAATTCCTGATTGTCAGTTTTCTTAGGCTACAAATAGATTGCATATTAGAGAAGTCTTAAATGTTTCTTGAGTTAAGAATTTTTTAAAAAGAAGGTATGCACTTTAAAGCTAGACTTCATGGTAATATAGTGAGCACACTGTTACAGAATATTTTCAAACAGTGGTTTTATGGCTATCTGTTAGAACCCCTGCACTGGGTTGAGTCTTTTTCCCTATCTAAAAACCTAAAATAACTTCTTAAAAAGACTCAAGAATTATAATGAAAGAGGCATCCCTGACTCTTAACAATGTCAGGGCAAAACACATGAAAGAAATTGCCTAAAATACAAGGGATTATGAAAATACCGAGTTTTCCAAATGAATGAGTTTTTAGTTGGCATTCATAATAAACACTGTTGTTAAGCATCAAGTATCAATTACCTAGATGCATAAATAGCAAATTGTTCTATTTTTTGGATTTTATAATACTAAAGCCAACAAATCATATGAATTTGTTACTCGAGATTGCACTCACTGGATGCTATGTCCTGATTAAGCAGCTGTGTGCAATAAATTGCATACCAAAAAAGAAAAAGAAAAGGAAGAAAAAAGAAAAAAGCCCACCATAGATGGTTAAATTCAAGACATACAATTCTCTATTCCCCTAGGTGGAATGAAGTACCATCTTCCCCTAGGTGATATAGTGCAGCAAACATCGCCCCTACAAGACATCTGTTTTCTGGCTGACAATGGGCCAAAACAACACTTCAGAGTTGGGGAAAAAAATGCCTTCCTCTCAGGGCAGTGCTGACATAAATCCTAATGACCTGATACTTTTAACTACCTTCTTTTAACAACCTCTTGTACTATTTTCCAGCAAGGTCTTCAAATGAACTGAGAGTAAAATGCCACCCACAGCACTTAAATCAGATGTGGGGCCTAATAAGTTTTTTCTCAAGCCCCTTTTTCTACTCTGTCTTCCTAATTATTGTCATCAGTGTTGCATTTTTTTTCCTTGAGAGGAAATATTGACATTTTTGGAGTGAAATATTGGAATGGTGCATTTGTTTTATTGATGATTCTGCAGCAGCTAACATTCACAGAACTAAAGATTGCAAAACTTTGTTGATGAGGCCAAAAAATTAGGAGCAAATTACACAGAGGTGTAAAATGGAATGTTATAATTAATGAGATTTTTTCTAATCTTCCCTACATGAGAATATAGGTGTATAAAATAAATCTTGATGTCTGGTACTGATTAAGGTTACAAGTTACCAAACAAAACTAAAACAACTCTTTATTTAAATCCACTAATATGTTTTTAAAAACTTCTGATCCTAAAAGGTGTTAATTTTTGTAAACATGAGCAAGCTCTGGGGCACCTGGGTGGCTCAGTCGTTAAGTGTCTGCCTTTGGCTCAGGGCGTGATCCCGGGGTTCTGGGATCGAGCCCCACGTCGGGCTCTTCCTCTGGGAGCCTGCTTCTTCCTCTCCGACTCCCCCTGCTTGTGTTCCCTCTCTCGCTAGCTGTCTCTCTAAAATCAAAACAAAACAAAACAAAACAAAACAAGAAAAAACATGAGCAAGCTCTTAACAGAAGCTTTCAGCTTCTACCTCCTCAGCCGAATTAATGAGCAAACTTTGAGGAAGGAAATATGATAAGGTACATATTAAAGGAGATTTAAAAGCCCCATTAGCCTTCTGCAGCCTGTATATGTTCTTTTCTTATGCAATGTCCTTTAATGCTAACATTACTATGATAGTCTTGCATTTCCAAATATTCTGACATAATTCACATAAAAAAATACTGAACCTAAACTTTTTCACATAAAAGCTCTCACAACCCTCATCTCGCCCCTGCTTCTGGGTGTTATAAAGGCTTCTCAGTTTTTAACTAGAGTAACATTGCAGGAGACACTTAATATTCTTGATCTTGCCTACCTCAGGCTTAGATGACCTGTTTTATTATATCTTGGTAAACTGGTCACATCATAATACATAGCTTCTACAGAAGTTAAGTTTGATCTAGGATATTTATAGCCAAGGGAGTCATATTAACAACAGATGTTCATTTACCATCATAAGACGAGTTTATTGCTATTTGTTCTTCAAAAAAGAATTCTGGAATAATTATTTTAACTGTTCGTTTTAGAAATGCCACAGCGGGAATCAAAGTATTTTAAACTATCGCTTTTCAAACTATTCTATTTACAATTTGAGTTTTATTCCTTATAAGAGCACACACACAAAAAATGTTCTTAATAAACATGTTTTTGGATTTCAGAGCCTTCCCTCATAAAAGTTTCCTTTTAAACAGCAACCTGAAGGAAAGCCTGATATACAAACTCCTCAGACAAATCTCTTCTCAATATGGTTTCCCTCGAGAAGTGGTCATTTCATCTCCGAACCTCTCTATAATGATGGATATAAGGACTGAAGTGAGGGGTGCCTGGGTGGCTCAGTTGGTTAAGTGTCTGATTCTCGATTTCAGCTCAGGTCATGATCTCAGGGTCTTGGGATCAAAGCCCAGGTCGAGCTCCACGCGCAGCAGGAAGTCTGCTTGAGATTCTCTCTCTCCCTCTCCCTCTGCCCTCCCCCTAGTCTCTTGCGCTCTCTCTCTTTCTCTCTCCCTTAAATAAATAAATCTTTTTTTTTTACAGATTTTATTTATTTATTTGACAGAGAGAGATAGCCAGCGAGAGAGGGAACACAAGCAGGGGGAGTGGGAGAGGAAGAAGCAGGCTCATAGCGGAGGAGCCTGATGTAGGGACTCGATCCCAGAACACCGGGATCACGCCCTGAGCCGAAGGCAGACACTTAACAACTGTGCCACCCAGGCGCCCCTTAAATAAATAAATCCTGAAAAAAAAAAAGACTGAAATGAGGAATAATGATATATCGATATTATTCCTCAACTGTCAACCCACTAAATGGCTACAGTTTCAAAGTGCCTTTCAGATAGTCATTCAGTTTCCATCTCCTTTTAGGGAACTCAGCCTTGATTAAATTCGTTGTATGTTTAGATCTTAAAAGTTAGAACCATAAGATACAAAATTTCTCTCTATTCCACTGTTCAATCTACTGAGGGAGGAAGATATGAAATGGGGAATATTAAATGTCTGATGTGAACTGATACAGAAAGGAAGTGGATAATTCCATGGAAAAGTAAACATTTATCATGGCAAAGTCATAGATACAATAGAAGGTTAGCACCCAGTACCTTTATTTATAAAACCATGAAAGCACACCTTTCAGTTTCCATCAGTAGGAAAAGTCTTTGCAAATGCCTTAGGAATTTTTTAAGCCCATTTTCTGCTGCTCTCCCCCTACAGTTTTTTGGGGACAATTATATATATATATAT